>NW_010296538.1:0-228 GCF_000700745.2 Antrostomus carolinensis | reverse complement strand
GTCTTTCCTTGTAAGAAAGATGCTCCAGCCCCTTAATCATCTTAGTAGCCCTCCACTGGACTCTCTCCAGAAGATCCCTGTCTCTCTTGAACTCGGGGGCCCAGAACTGGACACAATACTCCAGATGCTGCTTCACCAGGGCAGAGTAGAGGGGGAGGAGAACCTCCCTTGACCTGCTGGACACACTCTTAATGCATCCCATGATACCATTGGCCTTCTTGGCCACAA
>NW_010296537.1:18678-27569 GCF_000700745.2 Antrostomus carolinensis | reverse complement strand
TATCCAGCCCGCGGGCCGTAGTTTGAGGACCGCTGCTCTAAAGCAATGCAAAAAGTGGACTGGAAGAAAAAAAAAATTCCAACTGTGAAACCAAACAGTTAACAGCTTAGCACCTCAGGCATACAAATAAACATGCAGGAGTCCTCTAAGTTTCTTATAAAATCAGTTCCTTCAGTGTTCTATTCTGTTTTTCCACTATTCAAGATCACCAACAGAGTCTCTGCTTTCCTAAAGAGTAACGGTAGTTTAATAAGAATTCCCATTTCCTTATACAAACAAAATTGCATGCAGAATAGTTGCATGAGAGTATGTTTGTCCACCATTTTACTATCCACATAAAGAAAACAAGAAAAAAGAAAAAGTAATGTCAGTTGGGGGTTAATTTCTGTTGTTGTTGTTCTGTTTTAATGAAAAAAAGCTTGAACATTTTTCCCTTAGTTAATGATCCTATTACATAATTCGTTCTCTTCTTATGATTAAAAAATCTGCTCTGGGAATTTTAATTGGGGAAAAACCTTCGATTACTTAATATACCAGTTTTTAACTTCAGGAATTCTTAGTTCACCCTTTTTTCATATTGTTGAAGATTAACTAGACTTGTCCAAGTTTAAATTACACAAGCTATGCAGTTGGTTTAGCTAAAACACACTATATTCATTCAGTGAACAATGCAACAGAGGATTAAAAAAAAGCAAACCTGACACCTCACAGTGTAAGGATACATAAAAATTATTAAATACGAAGCTCAAGCCACCTACCTTCCATTCTCATTAACTCCTAAAATGACAGTAGATAATACAATGTATAGAGAGATGCTTACAATCTTTAGCAAGGGCTGAATCATCTTCATGTAGATCTCTGTATGCATGCTGACATCATCAGTAAAGACTTGGAGGCAGAGGATACTATGGTAACCATGCAATGTGCTTAGGGAGAGAAGCCTTTAATTGCTTTAACAACTTCCTGAGGCTCACGCTACTGGGCTTCCATTTGCTCAGAAGAAAATGAAGGTAGTTACAGAGGCAAGGAGTGTGACACAGTGCAGAAAAACCCCCACTAAATTCTGCATCTATTAATGTGACTCTTTAAATTACAAGTGTCATAGCTTGAATCCATCACTGAAATTTTCTGACATCTGCAAGGTCTGCCAGGAGTCACAGGTCAAGAAGTAATACCGTCAGGTAGCAATTTTATAAGCGTTTGTGTTTGATTTCTCTATTTGCACACTGAGATACCACCACACTGAGATCTTCTCTTCAAGTCAGGGCATAGTTCTAAGTACAGGGTGTTCTTCTGTGCCAGAGGGTCAAAGACTGATCACAACGGAACTTAGAGTCCTAGTATTAGGCCCAGGTACAATATAAACTGACATGCTGTAAAATTAGATATTTATCCTAGCATCATGTCTCTCTCAACTTCACTGTCTGCCAATATATCACTTACGAAGGACAAAGCTCAAGTAAATATTACCAGACGTGACATGATATGGCCAATGGATAGTTGAATAAAGTTTTAACTAAGTTTTCCAGAAAACTGCAGTATTAGCTCTTCATTTCACATACAGATAGCTCAGCTGGAGTTTGTTTTTTCAGTACTAAAGAACAACCATATGACTAATGACCCAGTCAGAATTACAAAAGAACAAAATGGAAGCATAGGGGATGGAGGGGAAAAAGGACAAAAGAAAACTCCAAGTCACACTCCCTTTAGTTTCTAGTTCAAATAAGTTTTGGTTTTTAATTCTTAAGGGCATGTCAGGGAGGAAATTGCTGTCTGGAGGTCTGGCTTAACTATAATAGGGTTATTGTGAAATCAGTTTCACTGCTTTAACACAAATATGAAACAAATCAGGGAACAATTATGCAGATACTCCAGTTTTGAACACTCTAGGCACACAAGTTCCCCTTACTGGTCATTTCCCCAGCTAATGCTTTGCCCAAGCAGCATGATCAATTAACAGTTCTTCTTTTAGAAGTGTACTATTTCCCCAGATAAAACAGAATCAATCACCTTATCTCCTGGGTTTGGCTCAAAGCTGCAACTTAGAATCTCCAAATTAATTTTCTTTTTCCCTTAAAGATTAGATTATTGGGTAATTTTTGAGTTTCTATTCCAATGTAATCCTAACCTTCCCCTCCCCACAACTGTTAGATAGTTTAAAAAAACCACTCAAACAAACAAAACCAAAACAACAACAACAAAAAAACCCAAACCACACCACAAAACAATCAAAAAACCCAAACCAATCAAAAACCAAAGGTGGTTGTCGATGTATCAATACATCAAATTTTGCAAGAGTGTTTTCATCAATTTCTATGATTCTTAGAAGTATGAAGACTTCACTGGAAAATGCATTCCAAAGAAAAAAAGAGTTCATAGGATGATTCATTACATATGCTCTTTAATGTCATAGCTCAGTCAGTCAGTTCTTATTGTGTTATCTGTGGGGAAAAAATCATAGCATAACCATGATGAACTGTACAGCCAGCAACCTGACCACTGTCACTCAGTATTGAGCACAAGGGGCTGATGAAAACGTGTACAGTTCTGTTTAAGACTGTAGCCTGCCAATACAAAAGTATCTATTTCTTTTTAAGGAAATAAGCATAGTTCCTGTGTGGGAGGCTGTTATCAGCTTCCTACCAACACACAGAGTTTCTTGACACACACTGTTATTCCCTTGATGTGGAGTATCTAGAAGAGCTGCTGTAAACTGGTTATTTAATGAATGTTGTTGTTTCAGTTCTAACATCAATCAAACCCTTATGAAGAAGCTGCACTTTTCACAGTTAGCTTGAAAACTGATCGTAAGATGGTAACTTAAGAATGCTACTAGGCCAACCCCTTCCACAGTTAGTTGTCATTTAGCATGACAAAACTTGCAGACCAAATTTTGCAGGTTTGTTTTTGGTTCTGTTTTAGTTTTTTTAAACCAGACTTTCTTGCCCCCTTTTCACAGACAGGGGCAAAATGCTTCAGATACTTCACACACACAGACTGCTTTTCATAGCAAACTTTCTGCTCACACACCTGGTTTCAAAACCACCAATTTAAGGTACAAAGAGGTTTATTGCTCTCCATCACAGTCTCTGTTGCTTCATGCATATAATGCTATGCACACTTTAGGGAAAAAAAATGTGGAGAATAGAGACAGAAAACAGTTGGAGAGCTGTCTTTATCATAAAGTCATGTATGCAACTCAAATATGTTCCCTTTAACTGCAGCAATGTAGAAAGCTATAACTAGGGGGTTTTTGTTGATTCTCTGTTAAGACACACATGAAGTCCCTAAGGGACACTAACAGTACTCATCCACATGGATCTGTAGATACAAATAGCAGCTCAAAACATAGCTCAATAAAAGCAGGAAATTGTACACACTCTATTTCCTCCAACTCCACCTTCAGAGACTGACCTAACAAGCCAGTTAGCTTTTGTTAGGAAGCCCAAAAGCCAAAAGGGCCACAGCAATATGAACAGTGAAACTTCTTCTAAGGCCAGGGTGCGAAAAATAAAGGTGTCTACCATTTCCAATGTAAATGGACATTGGAAACTCCAACTCCACTCTCAAGTAATTAAAAAAAAAAAAGTAAAAATAAAACCCTTTCAGATCAGTCTGAAGCCAAATATAACAGCTTGTTCTAGAACTGAAGCACTAATCTCTTGACTATGATGTCAAAAAAGTAGTTACAAAGTATGAAAATGAAAACCCATACAATCTTAAATTGCTAGATCACACATGTAGCTTTTAAAGTGGCATTTACCCAAAATGCTTGTCCTTTCTCTTTTGGGAAGAGGAGGAACAGCATGGGAGGGATCTCATGCCAGAAAGAGCGGCAGAGATGAACTGACTGAACCCCCATTCCCTGTCCCCTGTGCCACTGGAGGGGGAGAAGGTAGAGAAGTTGAGAGTGAAGTGATTTGGGCCCAGGAAGAAGGGAGGGGTGGGGGAAGGTATTGTAAGATGTGGCTGTTATGTCTCACTGTGCTACTGGGATGATTGATAATAAATTAAATTGTTTTTTCTTCCCCAAATTGAGTTTGTTTTGCCTGAGACCATAACTGGTGAGTGAGCCATCCCTGTCCTCATTCTAATCTGTGCCCCGTTCTTGTGTTTCCCATCCCATCTCTCCGGGCACAGGGAGTGAGTGCAGGACCGCATGGTCCTACCCGTGGGTTAAACCACCACGCAGCTACACAAAGCTTTTTCCTTTAAATGTGTGAAACACATCCTATTTTTCCAAGTCTATGCATCCCTTTCAAGTTCTGAACAGAGTATCTCCTGTCTGAGCAAATTTGCTTTATGTAATGTGCAGGGTTTAAATGCAAAAATGAAAATCGGAAAGAGAAAGGACTATAGTGCCACTATTATAATATCACTTCTAAAATAATTAATGTAACATATTTACAAACAGCAAGCACCTAGGCACTTGTATTGATATGTTCACATTTGAAAAAATGTAAGAAAGATACTCAGTACATCTTTCCTACAGTTCAAGCATAGCTCAGAAGGTGAAGGTCTACATAAAAACACTGAACCACAGTACCCACATGGAATTAATGCTTGTAAACAGTGATCCTTGAAACACATAAGTAGTTTTTTTGTAGAAGACAAAGCTTCTCATAACTGATAGGTATCTAAAAGGAACATCAATGCACACAACAGTATCTATTTATAATTGTGTAGGAGACCAATTGGAGAAACAAACAATCTGAACAGGGTTCTGGTACCATGGCCAACTTGTAATTCCCTGGAACAAAGGACTGTTTGGTCAAGGATGGAGACAATGTCAGCTCAATAAGGGAACAGGGGGTGGAGACCCCCTGAGCCTTTCTTGGCAATGTCTCAAACACTCACAAGAATGGCGGACATAAAGGGGGAAGGCAAGTGCCAGAAAACAGGAGAAAAAAAGAAGGAAAAGAAAAAGAAAAACACTTCCGCGTGTTCCTACAGACCAGATAACTCTCCACAGTTGGCTGGACCAACGCTCTGTCCAACTTCTCCTCAAAGAAACACTGAAAAAGATATAAACATTAATGTTCTTCCACCTCCTTAGTTTTATATATGTTTGTTCAATTATCAGATACCTTCTGCAGCTCTGTCAATGGAATGACAACAGAGCTTTTCACTCAAATACTTACAGCAAAATTTTCTGCTTTGCTCTAAAAGAGGGTTATCCCTCAGTCACTGACTGACATCATTTCTTTACTGCTTTGCTGGCATGAGAGCTGACTAAACTGAACCAAAGATCAGCTAAATGCTTGAGAGAACCCAATACCGATTCTTTTAAATTCCTCATTCCACTCCACTGTCCTGCAGCAACTTTAACAACTCTTCTACTTCAAAGAGTGTGAGAAATGATAATGTTGTCTTTGCAACTAGGAGGGCTCAGCTCCTGCAATGCAAGGATGACATGGCAGGAACTAAGAAAGACATCTGTGGCTAGAGATAAGGATGTGCTGCTGAGTAACTGCCTAGCATCTTAGTATAAAGAGGAGGCGAAAAAACAAAACAAAAACAAAAACAATAAAAAGAGGGTGGGAGATTAAAATAGAGTGGCAGGAAATTTAAACTACAGCGGGACTTCATAGGCATATCAGATGGGCTGTAAACCTTGGAGTACCTCACCAATAGGGAAACAAGGGAGGAATTCTGGGGTTGGGAATAGGGTATAAAAACTTGTGGGTGGCTCTGGCGCTCCGCCTCTACTAGATAGGACACCCACTCTTGCAAGAACATTTAATAAAAGTGCTTCACTGAAGTGTCTGGCCGGAGTCCTTTAAAGCGACTGATTGCTCATTTCTCACAGGAGCATGCTGAATTTGTGCTGCTTCCAAATCTCAAAAAGGTCTCAATGACATGTGTACACCTTGTTTTCTTGAGTCAGAAATTTATCTGTAGAAGAAGGACCTTTCTACAAGCAACACACTTAAAGATGCCTCTAGCTTTTATTATACCAAAATGAGTTATTAAAAGACCTCAGCCTGCTTATGGCACAACGGTAAAATACTTCCCATAGATGCTTCCAGCATCAAAATCTATCACTATTAGACAAATAAAAGAGCCACTACCCCAAAATCAGTGGGTTGCTTTTCCAGATAAACAACTACCAACTGAACACAAAAATGAGAAAACTGAACATTGTGGCTACAATCTCTCTCCTGTAGACAAAACGTCTGAGAGGGACACATAAGAAGGATTAGAATACCTGACTTTGTTTTCATGCTGAATTGATTTACAGTTTCACAGTGCTTTACAACTGGCAAATCTCCACACTGGTATTTTACAGATGGAGTGTGCTACTTCTGTGTCTTCCAGGAGCTCCTGTCTAGCTTTTGCACAGAAACATAAAAGGTAAATTTTGATCAAGGAATTTTTAATTAGGACATAAGAATGCATTGCAGAACATCTGGTAAGCATACTGAGGAAGACAAGCCATACTTCCTAAATTAGCTCAGTTGAGACAGAATTTGCAATGAAATGAGCACCTTACACTGCCAGTTGTATTTCTGTCATGCCCTAGAGATGAGCAAATACAGATTATGTTGGAAGGTTTATTTTTATTTAAAGATGACCCCAAGTGGACAAATTTATTACAAGAAGACAGACATGCTTGATTTAGTCAATTAAAATAAAAGCTTTGGACCATGGATAGTGAGAGTTATAGCAATGATCTTCGCAAAACCACCACAAGGAGCAGTAACTAGAGCTGTAATGTTTTCTCCAAGAAGGTTTCACATACAAACAAGAAAAGCATAGATATAAAAAGAAAATAGAACCCATTGCCACAGCGTCATGTTTTATCACCATTTTACTTTTGTCCTATGCATAATACACTGACATAGACATAAATGTAGGAAATCACTTTTGGTGAGGGTCTGTCATTTATGTGGAACTTGCTTTAGCAGTGTGCAGAAAACAAAAAGTAAACAGAATCAGTGAAAATGTTTTCTTTAAACTTTAAAGATAGAACACACTAAGAGAAGTAGGACTTTAGCAGGTCTTCAAGTAAAGCACCTTTTTGTTCATCTGCAGCACTTAAAGGAGGCCCAAAACCATAGGGTACCTCCTATGCAGCTGGCTTGGTCTACAAAATGAACCTCAAGAACTACTAGAGAGATAAGACATGCATTAAAATTTTAGCAAAATCAGAGAAAGAAAAGACAGTTTGACACAGCTCACAAGAACTTTCAGAAGGCAAAGTGACTCAGAATTTGATACAAATCAAAAATGTGTGTTAAAGTATCATTATAGTATGCTCCTACTATGTGTAGCATTCTTCACATGCACAGTGCAGTATGATTGCTTTCTATTTTACTTTTGTTGAAGTTTCCTTATACTACCAATCAGTAAGTTATTCTTCTAAAAGTATTCACACAATAGGCTTCATTTAAAAAAAAAAAAAAAGTTGTGGCTTGCAAATGATTTAATAGGAATCCCAAAACTGCATATGCCAGGCCTAATCCTATCTGATATTGTGTAATTAAACTGAAACAATCTGATTTTTCCTAATCCTCCCTTGAAAGAAGGAAATAACAAGGGTATAGTTAATTAAAAGTTATAACTGTGTATATTTGAGACCTGCTACAGACACCTCACAGATTAACAGCAAGGAAAAAAAACCACCACCTGACAGCTCATGCATAGCAAGAGAAATGGCCTTAGAGAATTCAGATATGCAAGATACTAGAATTGCTTTTAAGATGAGAACTAGTTCCTTCCTTTACAAAGTCTGTGCTACCATTCCTTTTTGGGAAGCTATGTTAAATCAAAGATAAATATCTTGACTGTAATGTTTGTTCTAATTAGGCTCAGAGGACATTCTTTGAGTACACACAAAGCTCATGTTTGCTCAAGGAGCAACTCAGTTATGTGTGTAAAAATGCAGCTGACAAGAGCTGCAAGGGTTGAAGTAACTGCCTATCCACCTGCCTAGTGCATGTGCCTTTGTCTAAACATGACATTTTCATTAAAAGCCTATTTTTCTCTTGTAGATCAATGCTAGACTGGCACATAGAAAAGTCTGCTCCAAGGCAGACAGCTGACTGCACCTTTGCCCTCCCACATACCAGACAAAAGCTAACTCAGAGCAAGAGTTGATACTGCTAGCAGCTGCAATGACCACCATACAACTAAATAAAACCCATTGAATTACTACATAAAATGTTTTACGTCCACATAGAAGCAAATAATTAACCTGACCTGAAGCAATTTTTTGGCCTCTTTTTATGTTAGAAAATGAAAGGAAATGTCATATAAATATATCCACATTAGCACATCCCCAGCAAGGACATCAGAGTGAAAATCTGGGGCAAGGAAGACATATCCTTCATCACATCAGGGAATAATCAAGCCAGCTGGACCTACATAAGTCCATGGGCCCTGATGGGTTGCATCCTGAGTGCTGAGGGAGCTGGCTTATGTCACTGCAAGGCCACACTATTATCTTTCATCAATCATGGCTACTGGGAGAGATGCTAAAGAACTGAAGGAATCACCTGTGACGGTGACCAGGCACCAGGTCCATCCCTGGAGATTGCACAAGTGACCCCAAAATGGATTATCCACATTAATCCAACATCAAGTTTTGAATTTTCATTGATTATTGGGTCTTACTGGGTTTATGTGCAAGGTGCTGGCAGTGGGGTGGCTGCAGGGGTCATCTATGTGACGAGAGGCAGGAGCTGTCCCATGTTCCAAAGGACCCATCACAGAGCACAGTTGAGCCCCTCAGCCAAGATGGTGGCACCTCTGAAAAAGTGTATTTAAGAAAAGGGAAAACACTGCACAGCAGAGTGTCAGAAAGAAGAGTAACGAAAAATATGTGATTAACAGCCCTGTATATGCCAAGGCCAGTGAAAGAGAGGAGGAGGTGCTCCAAGCACTGGAGC
>NW_010296537.1:2693-18630 GCF_000700745.2 Antrostomus carolinensis | reverse complement strand
CTGAACAGCCCCACATCAGGACAGATATCCGCACTGCAGCCCAAGGAGTACCCCATACCAGAGCAGGTCGAGATGCCCTGAAGGAAGCTGCAGCCCATTGAGAGTCGATCCTACTCTATTTCTAATTGGCAATAAATTAAATTAATATTCTCCAAGTTGAGTCTGTTTGCCCATGATGGTAATCAGTGAGTGATCTCCCAGTCGTTATTTTGACCCATGAACTGTTTCATCTTATTTTCTCCCCCTGTCCTGTTGAGGAAGGAGAGTGAGAGAGCAGCTAGGTGAAGGTATGGCAGTCAGCCAAGGTCAACCCACATCATAGTCCATCAAGATTCTAAGAGAAACAGGCTATACTCACAGTAAATTATTGACAGGACTGTTTACACTTTGATTTCACTGAAGTAGTAATGCAGCTGTGAGACAAAGTAAGTCAGTTTTATATGCAACTATGCCAATCTAACCCCAAGTAAAATTTCAACCTGCAGTGCAGAACAAGGTCAGCAAGTGGTAATTTCTTTGACAACTTTGACAATTACCATCCATTCATTACAAAACAAACAAAAAATCCAACACCCTCTGACTTGAAATAAAACCAATAACCAGATATTGTAATGCTTGACAAAAATCCTACCTGAAAGATCATTTTCAAGGACACTGTCTAAGTGTCAATTCATTACTGATGACTGCATATATGTTATTGTAATTGAAAAGGGATTATATATTAAATTAATATACACACACATACACTGTAACTCAAAAATTTTTCCTAAGCAAACTACTGCAGTTGTATGTCGTCAAGTTGTCTTGACAGGGATGAAAGAAGATGAAATAAGATGCAGATGGAGTTCCTCATGATTTGAGCATCATCCAAATAAAAGCTTCAGTGCTTACTGAAAACCACAATAACGATAAGGTGACAAAGCCCTGTTGGGAACATACAGCTTCTTAGCACTGGCCAACAGAATAAATCTTACATATTACTAGGAAATATATTCCATTCTTTGGAAATATTTGCTCCTGAAAGCATTTAAGAACACAAATTCAAAATTTCAGTTCACTCTGAATAAAGAAGTTTTCAACAGTGGCCTTCTAAATTTCAACAAACCAGAAACTCTATATTGATTTCCCCAACTCAGTTGCTCAAGGAAAAGAGTACTCAATATTAAATGAAAACACCACATGACAGAAACAAGTTCAAAAGAGGGCACAAAACTCATGAACTATAAACAGAATGGAAATATGAAACAACAAAAGCTACAGTAAACCAGACCAATTTAGAAAAGTCAATTATAGGTAAACAACTGTTTTGAATGACTATTTTGAAGACATAACTATGAAGCTGAGAGTTATTTTTAAAAGTCTCCAAAACTGAAAGGAAAAAAAAATAAAGGAAGAAAATAAAAAATCTCTCAGAAACGTGGTAAACACATGAGATTATCCTCCAGTAATAGTATTTGCTAATAAGCAATTGTTCTAAATAGGACTGGTGGAAAAAAATAAAACAAACCAAGAAGATAACAAGTGCCAACCATAACAGCTCTAACATTCTCATACTTGTGAACAATAATGTCAGAATAGCACTCCTCCCCACCTCAAAGATTAAAGGTTTTGACAAGACAAGGTCAGGTTACAGATCCAGTTATTGGAACTAAAACCAGGAAAATTATCTTTCCCTTAATTGCCCTCCTTTCCTTACTCCCTTGCCACTGTAATAGAGTAGAAATGCCCAAATTTCAAATCAGAGACTGTCTGACTAGGGCAAGGGAGAAATAAATTAATGGGAACAACTTTGAGGAAAATATGATCTACATTGAAAGTCGATTGGTTGAAGAAATGAAATATTGAGATTTGCTAAACAGAGAGACAAAACAAGATAGAGAACAAGTCAGCCTGGGTATGAGCCAACAGGGAGGATGGAGATCTGGAGCCATGGAAACAGGAAATAACAGGCATTCGGAAAGAGCGTGCTCTTCTGCCTAAACAATGTGATACTGAAAGATGAGTTACATGCCTGCTAGACCTAGTCAAATTTGTAGTACACTTGAGGCACCCAGTCCTATCAATAGGGTAGATAAGGCAGGGATGCTAGAATAAATCAGTTTTGTGGAGACAGAAGTGTTGTAAACAGGCCAAAAGATGAACTGAACATGTGCAGAAGAAAAGTTCAACTAAGGGCACAGTGACAAAAGTTTTGACAATCACCAGAGGACTCCCAAAGAAATTGGAGAAGACTTCAGTATGCATGTGAAAAGGACATTTGCATATGTAAAGGAGTTCTTGGAAATGTAATGAATATGTTAATAATTTATTGGGAAAGTAAAGAATATACATGTTATGATAGTATAAAGCTTTTGTAGAGAGACAGCCGGTACGCATGTGTGAGGAACTGCACTATGGACTTGTCTCAAAGATTGTTTGCACAAGACCACCAGATATCTTGGAGCCACAGGGTGATAAACTTATCTCAAAGATTGTTTGCAAGGATGGCCGCAAGACCACCGGGTTCTGGGAACCCCATGCTGTGAAGGCGCCCTGCCCGCAGCGGGGTTCTTCCCGGACGTGTCCCTGCCCAAGTGCTGGGGGGGCATGAAGAGATGTGCCATTGCTATGGAAACTACAGCCCTCGAAGGGGTATTTAAGGAGGACCAGCACAGGCAAGGGAGCAAGCTGCTGGTGGCAGAGAGACAGGAGAGAGACAGAGGACAACCGCCTGACCGCACCGCACCTCGCCATGCCGCATCACCACTGGAACGAGCAACTGAGACCTCCTCGCCCACCCCTCACCATCACCTCACCGCTGGACCCGTGGTGGTGACTATTCTTGCTGCCCTGTCCCGACTCCTTGCTTGATTTCCCGTCTTTCATTCCATCCTGTCCTATCGCTATCTTCATTACCCTTCTTTTTCTAATAAAAGATGTTCTGACAGTACGGCATGTGACCTCGCTTGTGTCTTAATCTCGCTCTTGGGATCGTATCGAAACCTTCCCCGACATCAGATCGGGATATTTAAATTATCCCCGATATTGGATCGGGACAGCATGATAGGTGGAGCGATCCCCCATGCATCTGGTGTCACAAGAAAGATGCCTGCTTCTTAAGACTACATTGGTGTTAAGAAATTAATTCCTGATTTCAGTGACAATACAGGATCCTGAAAAAAAGGAAAGGTGTTAGTTAGGTTATGAAGCACTAGGAAGCAGTCTCCCCAAACAAATAAAAATCAATGGAACATACTTGTCCAAGACCAGCTGCTTTTGATTCACATTGTGAGGCTCTAACACTAGATACTACAGAACACTGCTAATCTCACCTAGAGGTACTTTTCCTCATGCAAAAACAATACATCCAGCTCTCTGTGGGGGGGTGTAACACGGCAATTGTTAAAGCCCCAGAAGATTTTCTAAGATGTCTAAGCACCAATGTTGACTTGAGAGCATTTGCTTAATATTGCTACACTATGCTGAAGCTTTATTTCATTTCACCTTTATCCAGTGTCACTGTTCTTACATTAGCTATGTATTTTTCCAATTTTAATTCTACACAATTCAAGTATCAGAGACGGCAAAAAAGGAAGCACTTGTAATGAAAATTGACTTGCCTAAAGAGATAAGAGTTACACATGTCTGTTAGATCCACTTCCTACCTAGTCACAGTTTCTGGATCTAGAGCAAGACCATTTCAAAATAAATTCAGTCGGTGAGTGTGGGAGGGACATGACAACATGGGACAAGGACAACAGAAAAACTAGCTAGCAATGGCAACTACCTTGAAATATGAAAAAAGTATCAAACAAAAAACCCCCATATTCTACACAAATATTTAGTCAAAACTACTGTATTAAAATATATTTTAAATAGAACTTGGAGACTGAGTGACAGTTCTTATGAGACGTGCTTCTTTTAAAGCCCTGATAATCATTTAAATCCCATGTTACCTTAAAAAAGGTTCACACAATCTTGATGACATACCTGTTCAAAATACACCACCAAACCTCCCAACTACAGTGCACTCTAACTCTACAGTTAGGGGCTCATCTCTAACAAGTTTTACATCACCAGCAGTGCCAAGAAATCCTCTTTTAAAATATGAGGATATTTCCAGTAAAGCCAAAGATTAGTTTTATAGGAATACTTACCTATATTTAGACTCTTACAGAAAATTAACAAATAAAATTTAATGTTTTAGGCAGCCTCCTCAAACTCAAGGCTTTAAAACACAATATGGTGAGAATAAAACATTTGTATAATGCATCTACTGAAATATACCAGAGTATCTACTGAAAATACCAGAGTAAAACATTTGTATAATGCATCTACTGAAAATACCAAGTTCTCTACTATTATATTATTTAAAAAGTGGGAGAACTTGTGCTAGAAGCTAATTCTATTTAATCCCAAGCAGCAAGAACAGGATAAAAACGAAGCTCAGTACAGGCCAGATTATAGCCTCGGGAAGACCAAAGAACCAAATATTTCCACAGATCAAAGACCCTCTCCCATGATCAAGCAGTGGTCTGACACTAAGCATAGACATCTGAGGAAAGTGACATCACTTTAAAGCAAGTTTTCCAAAATACATTTATTAGAATCAATATCATGCTTGCAATTCATTTCTGAACCAGCAGCTACTGCAGGAAATAGTCACAAGTCACAAATGAAGAGTACTCCCTTGTTACATTAGCTAACGGTGGAATACCTTTACCAGAAGGCAAAAGGACAGCAAAGAAACACCACAGTATCAAAACAAAAACAACAACAACAAAAAAATCACAACTACAACACACAAACAAGACCCACAGGGTTAACACAATGGTAGAAGTATATCCAACCAGCTGCCTGAACTGGCTTCTGCAAGTAGCCAAAAGTGATTCTCAATTCTTTAGCATGTTGCTAGCTCTGAAAGCTATCAAGGGAAAACAAAACAAAACAAAAAAACATGCAACCACACACCAAAACAAAGATTGCAATTTTGTTTCCAGTCTGATTAGATTCAAAAGCCAACTAAAGCAAGCAGAACTGAACTGACTACCAATTCACTACAGTTGCCCACAATTTTCACTTATATGTATCATGAGTGCAACAACAGCACAAGAATTAATATAATAACATAATGTAGTACTGAATTATCTATCTGTATTATCCTCACATATCCTTAGGAAAAAAAGGCTATCACTTGACAGACTACTGACCAATCTCCAAATCAGAGACCTCTTCTGAAGACAACATAAAATAGTAATAGGTATCTAAATGCAGCTCTCAATAATTTTTTCCTTCCTTTCCTCCCCACCTCCCCCCCGTCCCCACTCCCAGCCAAACAGAAGAAGATTTGGTAGCTATTCACTTTGTTCAATTCAATTTCTTCTGAAGATGAAACAGATCACATTAGATAAAAACAGTTAAAAAGAAGCAATGAGCACTCTGTATCCCACAGGGGGAAAAAGCTGATATTAAACTTCTGAGGATAGAAGAATATGGTCCAAAACCGAGGTATACAAAAACAATGTGCCTTTGTTTCATCAACTCTTTTGAGAAAGAAGTCTAAGAAAGTTTCACTGAAACATGCTCTTTTTCATGATATCTGGTTATTACTGATTCTGTTTCAGCTCAGATAGAGTCAGCTTCTTTACCGTACAACATCAATGTATAAACACTCATAAGGTGCACTTTTGCTTTCAAAATTGAAATTACTATGAGCCTGAAAAAGATCTCTCTTTTTTATACTAAAAAGAAGCCTGCTCTGAAACATTCTATTCACTACCTCTTTAAACTCTGGCCCAGTAATTTCAATTTCAACAAACCATGAGGTATACTCATAGCCCTGTGGAAGACACTGCATTTGAGGAGTTAGTGATCTAGGGTAAGCCACATCTGCTCTTATCAGGCCTTGTACTTAAGGCCTGGGAAGCCCACATGTTAGCAAGGGGAGCTGCTGCAAGGGAATCTGCTGGAGCACCACCACCAGCCTGTGTGGCATGCTGGTGGGTACCATGAAAGAGACAATCCTCTCACTTGTCAGGGGAAGATACAGTGCGTACAATCTGTGGATACATCTTCTGCAACAGAAAAAAAGTTACCCAAAATGAGATTTCATTACAACTGGGGACAAATATTCTTTTGGGGTTCATACTATCACTGTGGGAAAAGTGGTTACAGTTCCTGCTAACATGGAGCCTCTCTCAAAAAGAGTTGCATGCAAACAGTACAGGTTGCCCAGAGGCTACATAGAGATCAGCCAGATGATTACAGTTATTAGAGGCCAGAGCTATTCAGAGAGACCATCCTACCCTTCAACAGCACCGTATAGTTGGAGAAAATGCCTGACAGGTCCCAGAGGATGACAGCTGGTTAATGAGCACTAAACAAGGCTGCCCCACACTCAGAGCTACAGTGTGCTCCAGAGCTGTATCTGAAGCTATGACATGCTGCATGGGCTCCAACAAAGGCTTTCTTTGACATTCCATCTCCTAGTGAACCACAAAAGCAATCTGCACAGTTGTGCTGGGGTCCGCAGTATACCTTCACAGTACTACCCCAGAGGTATCCACTGAGCCCCATAATTTGCCATGGACTGGTAGCCCAGTCTTTGGAAGACTTCAATACTTCTCCACATTGTAAATTGCTCAGCTATGATGTTATCCACATCGCTGGAGGGGAATGCTGCTCTTACTGAACAAGAAGTGGCAGAAACATTGAGTAATGTTACTGGTACAATGCAAAATCACGGTTGTGAAATTGAGACCAAGGAAATTCATAAAGCTTCCACTGAAGAAAAACTTGGAAGCATAATCTGGCAGAGACTTTGCAGAATGACGCCTGAATTAGCTAAACAAACGATACGTAATATGGCAGAAATACAGAGTAAAGTAGAAACAGAGAAGATTATTGGTCTTTGTGGGTTTTGAAGGCAATTTATACCATATTTGGCCCAGTATTAAGTCCACTGTATAATACAGTAAGGAGAGGGGGTAACAAAAAACCAAACCCACAACCAAACAAACAAAAATCCCAAACAAAACCAAACAACAAAAAACACCCCAGGTAATTTCTTTCCAGAAGAAAAGATAATAGCTGCTTTTGAACAAGCAAAGAAAACAGTTTCCCATGCAGTAGTTTCAGGCCAAGAACTAGACAATAAGCCTTTCAAGCTTGAAGCCCTAGTATTGGATGAGGATGTAGCTTGCTGGAGTCTCTGGCAGTAAGAGACCTGGTGGTACATACTGCTAGGCTTTTGGTCTCAGAGGTTGCCCCCCTCAGCACAACAGCTTTGGGCTGCTTATTCAGCCCTAGCTGAAACAGAAAGAATCACCCAAGAAGCCAAGGTTACTGACAGTAGGGCTCCTAATTTTACACTGGGTGCTGTCAAATTACTCCATTCAGTAAACTGGCAAGGTGCAACAGACTAGCATTGTGAAATGGAAATGGTGAATTTCTATACTTGTATCTCCCAGCCCAAACAAAGTAATTGTCTTACAGGAAAAAACAGCACAAATTGGCCTGGGTACTGACAGCGTGTCTCCACCACCTGGTCTGCCTCCATCACAGCAGGCTCCACCATGTTAGCAGTTAACCCAAGAACAGAAGCAGAATGCACGGTTCACTGATGGGTCAGCAAGATATGTGAAAGACAAACTGCAATGGAAAACAGCAGCCTTTGAAACAGCTGGGCGAATTTTCCCAACCTACCAAGAGAAAGCAGGAGCAGCCAGTATGTCAAACTGACAGCTGCAGCTATGATGCTGGAAGAACCATCAGCTTCAGAAATCTTTATACTGATTCTTGGGTGATATAAAAATGTCTCACACTGTGGGCTAGTAAATGACAAGCAGATCACTGACGATACAGAGGAAACACCTCAGTGGCAGGGTTTGGCAAACACTAGAGAGCAAGTGCAAAACCGCTGTTCTCTGGGCAAGACATGCAGATGCTTAGCTAAGGTAGGTATTTATGCCAATGAGGAAGTGTTAGATGAGAAGGCTCATAAGAAGGCAGGTCATTCAGGGATAGTTGCTACCTACAAATGGAGACAAAATAGATGCATTCCTTGCTCCAGAGAGGCCATTCAAAATGTTTCCAGAATACCAGATTGGAAAATTAATAGAAGCAAGAAAACTGTCAGAACAGCCCTATGGAAAGTTAAGAGCACTGGGTAGTCCCAGGCCACACCTGACAGACACTACATTAGGCCACTTCCAAAAGGCCAGAGTTTGCAACAAATACTGGTTATGGTAAATACACATACAACCACCTGGCTGTATTGCCTACTTCCATTGCTGACCAGTGGGCCAATATGAAAGGCCTTAATTTCTTAAGACAGTGGTTAGGTATTCTCACTTGTATTAAATCAGATAATGGTTGTCATCTCCAGGAAAATGGTCCAGCAATGGGCTGGTGAAAACCAGGTAGCATGGGTTCATCATATACCCCAACAACCTTGTAGAGCCAGTTTAGTAGAGTACAAATGCCTCACCAAAAAACAATTGTGAGTTCTTTCACCCACCCACCCTTTGGTGGAACTGTCCAACAGCGCTGGCACAAGCATTAATAAATCTGAATTACAGAGCAGGAGCCCAAGGCTACATCACTTACAAGCGATCGTTAGACCATCACCATACACCAATGCCTACCAGGTTCCTGCCTGAAACCAGAGAGGGGCGCATCTTGGCAGTGGATAGACAATCTTATATATACTGATCCGCGACAAGATAGAGGCCCGGGTGCTGGGGACTACATTCTTAATTTCCGAACACTCAGCTGATACTCCTTAATCTGTTCTGCAACATATGTATAATAAAAAGTTGTGCCTTTCACCTCTTAAGAGATCAAGTACCCTCCCCAGGAAGCCTTAGCGCTGCACGATCTCGCAGCGACACTTGTCAGCAACCTGTGGGTTGCAGCAGTGCTCAAAGTCCCACCTGCCTGGCATATTTCTGAGGACAACAAACCCTCTGGTGGGAATTAAAAGGCCAATTTTTAAAAGATGTCTGTGCTAGTCAACATCCAAGGTTGCCAAAAAATGAACCTTGGAAATGGGCGTGTGTGGGAAGACCCCCATGCCTTTATGACCCTTGTAGAGATTGCTTCATAACCACCGCTATGTACTACTGACCTCTGACAGAGAGAAATACAGATTATTCTCATCAGTAAGAGTTACTATCTTTCTTTCATACAAATTATAATGTTAAAATATCTTCAGCACAATAGACTTATTAAGGTCCATTTCACAAAAGAATGACCATAATAACTGACTATCACTACCATCACAGCTTGTGACTTACAGAAAGTATGAAAGATAATTGTCCAATTATCTTTGGACAATTATTATATGGGCAATTTATTATAGGAATTAGAAGGTATTTTCACATAAACAACTTTGTCAACTAATAATTTAAGCCCACTTTAGATTTTGAGGTCACATCCTAAATAAAACCACATTTTCAGACCTGCAAAGGTACTGCCAGCAAACACAGCCTCAAGCCATTGCTAGAGTTGGACCCTTAACACGTAGCAGCATGTGGACTCAGAACCCTCAGATAAGCTTTCTCCTTCTCTGTCAATCTCCAGAATAGCTATTTAACACATGGGTCTGGAGAACTGTTATTTAACTAAACAGACTTAGTCATCCAAGTATGTGCATTTTACACAGTCTCTCATTACGTCCTCACAGAGAAACTGGTGAAATATGGTCTAGAATAACAGACAGTGAGGTGAAATGGCTGAACTGCCAGGATTAAAGGGCTGTAGCAATCAGTTGCACCAAGTCCCCTTGGAGGTCAATCACTAGCAGTGTTCCCCAGGAGTCAATACTTGCTCCAGTCCTGTTCAACATCCTCATTAATGATAGGGATTTTGGGGCAGAGTCCACCCTCAGAAAGTTTGCAGATGACATCAAATTGGGATGAGTGCCCATTAGACCAGAGAGTCATGTGACCATGAAGAAAGACCTCAACAGGTTGGAGAAAGGCACCAACATGAACCTCATGAAGTTCAACCAAAGGAAACGCAAAGGTCTGCACCTGGGAAGGGACAACCCCATGCACTAGTACAGGCTGGGAGCTGACCAGCTGGAAAGTAGTTTTGCAGTGAAGACACTGGTGCGCAAGGTGAGCAGGGCCAGTAACATGCACTCGTGGCAAAGGCAACCAGGGGCATCCTGGGCTGCTGAAGGAATAGCATCACCAGCCCAAAACAGGGCTACAAAGATGCCTGACGGACTAGAGCATCTGTCACATGAGGAGAGGTGGGATTATTTATAGCCTGAAGAGGAGAAGGCTTGCTTGGGAGGGAGTGGAACTCTATCAATACATATATATATATATATATATATATATATATATATATCAGGTTGATCAGCATGGGGTGAAACGAGAGAGTGTCAGACTTTTCTCAGCGGTGCCCACAAGACAAGAGGTAATGGGCATAAATTGAAGTCAAAGAAATTCTATCTGAATGAAAGAAAACACTTGCTTATTACAAAAGTGCTCAAACATTGGAAAAAGCTGCCCAGAGAAGCTGTGGGGTCTCCATCCACGGAGGTATTCAAAACCTGACTGAACACAGTCCTGAGCAACCTGATCTAGCTGACTTGGTTTAAGTAGGAGGGTGAGGTTATACTGTGTGATCTCCAAAGGCACCTTCCCACCTCAACCATTCTGAGATTCTGTACTAATCTCACAAGGAGATAGCCAGATGAGACAGTCAAACAAAAGAAAAGGAAAAAAAAATTATTAGCAAGCACATTTTTGCAGTCAAAAAGAAATAAAACTGGAAATCACTGTTTAATAAACATTGTCATAACTGTCACATGTAATAAAAGTTATGATATATAGGAATAGCTTTTTTAAGAATAAGCTAGGTTCTCTATGATTAGGTATCACAGAAAGTTCTTCTGAAAGGAATACTCCAAATAACATAACTGTAAAATTTGATAATTTTGTGATCAAAATATATTAACACTGTTTCAATACAAGCATCAGTAAGTAAGCAGAAAGCAAAAGCTACTTTAAGTCAGGATAAAAAAGGGACATTAAAATCCATCAGAAATTCTTAATCTCTTCCATAATGAGATTGGGATTCTTAGCACCATGCAAACCAGCTCCTTAACTTGAGTTCAGGGTAAAACACGCTGGCAAAAGGAATTAAAACCAACTGAATTTAACCAGTCTGAATATAAATGATCCATAGAAAACCAAAAAAATATAGCATTGAAGTCTGCAGCAGAACACTGCTGATTTAAAATGAATGCTAGCATTCTTTTTTCTTTTTCCTCTGTTTTAAACTGACTGCTGTAAGCATGCAAGGCTAACTTGAATAGTTTTTAAGTTCCCTTTCTCCACTCCTGAAAATATCCAGCTTTAGGGTCCATTAAAGAGGCTCAAGGAGAAATGAACTCTATTAAAGAAAGCTGACTTGTAAAGCAAAATTACCACTGGCACTCCAGAATCAAAAACAGTCCTGAAGCAATAAGCCCTCTTG
Organism: Antrostomus carolinensis; assembly: GCF_000700745.2. NCBI lineage: Eukaryota > Metazoa > Chordata > Aves > Caprimulgiformes > Caprimulgidae > Antrostomus > Antrostomus carolinensis. The sequence continues at coordinate 7,158 of NW_010296537.1, read as the reverse complement.
TTGTGGAAAAAACACTGGATTACAACCAACTTCAGTACCTGAACAGATGTAAAGGTGTAGTTTCATATACAGTTGACTCAGCTGGGAAGGCTGGGAGGAATCACAGATGACAGGTGGGTATCTGCTTCTAAAAGAAAAGACTATGGCTTCCTGGACAGATATGGATGAGGAAGATAAGTAGAACTGTGTATCACTGATGCTGGATTACGAATGCTTGCTAGCTAACCTCACAGAACAAAGCATCCAACTACACTCACTCATTACTGATGTAATCTTTTCAATACCTGTTAACAAAGACATGAGAAGTAACACATTTGCTGCATCTCAAGTTAGATATATGACCTACTCTAGTCTGTCCTTCCTGTCTTCTTCTGTCTTCCACCTCACTTAATGTTAGACTAATCTTCAATCTTCCAATCTTTACTTTAGTTTTTTGGTCAACACTTCATATAAATCCTTCTCCTATTTCAGTTTTCCAGGTCCTCACCTGATCCACATCCTTGTCAGCCCATCCACAGACTTCACAGGATTCTTGCGTCTCCTGGTTGTACATCCCCTTTGGATCATGGTCCCAACAGTATCTACAGATGACATTTCTCTGCACACTGGATCTCAACTCCTCCTATTCTCCTCAGTTCATCTACTTGTCTTCAAGTTCTCTTCTAATTTCAACACCTCAGTCCTCTGTTCTCTTCACAGCAAAGCAATACCTCAACCATGACATGGAAGACTTCACTATCAATACTTAACAATTTGAGAACATTACAAGCTACAGACCTCAGAAACTTATTGTGGGAAGTATTAGACAGCCTTTTTAAGTGTACAAGGCTGACCATTATCCTGTAATTTAGAAATGTACCTTGGAGCTAATGAAAGTGCTTTTAAGAAAACAGAATCAAAGAGAAGGGGAAATTGAACAGATTCTGAAGTAAAGAATGATTAGAGAAAGGAAAATGAAAAATTGAGCGGCAGAAGAAACGGAATATGAATTTACTTATATTATCTTGGCAGATTATATAATGTTTCTTTGAAGAAATGGAACATCCTTCTCCCAGACAGAAGAAAATACAGTAGATCTCATCTAGTGGGCGGGAATTCAGTATATTTTCATCCACACTACAATATGGAAAATTACTAGTTAAACTCAAAGAAATTGGATTACAAGATGTTAAAAAAAAAAGTGGTTAAACAAAGACAAAGGCAACTAGCAGTGAAGCAAGAATGAAGTGACAGAGTTTCATTAAGAGCATTTCACGAATATTGCCTTAGTATTTGCATATGGGAAACTGGCACAAAATAAAGGAGAGAACCTACAGAATATGCTGAGGCAGGGCTGAAGAGATAACTACTCATTCAAAAGAAGATCAGAGTGCCATAAAGAAGAAATTTATAATTTTAAGAATCAAAACAATAAAGTACCTATTTTCTAAATTTCTGCTTTTGTGTTAAACACTTCAGGACTTTCTGCTCTTAGCTACCAGTTTATCAGCTGGAAAGAACAGATGTATCAGGTGATTACATTATCACAGCTACTATGATGTACTCAAAATAAAAAATAGCAATAATAAAAAGTAATGTTAAGGGGTCTGTAGTAATTTCAACTTCTCTCCACTACAGATCTGCTTATACTAGCGTCTCTGTCTTCACAGGCAACACCAAGTACATTCCCAATCACCAAGTGTACAGAAAGATGTGGTCAAACTGTAGTTAAGTAGGAAAAGGAGCTACTGTAATCATAGAATCATACAATATCTCAAGTTGGAAGGGACCCATAAGGATCACTGAATCCAACTTCCTGGTCCTCACAGGACTACCTAAAATTAATCCATATGACTAAGAGTGTTGTCCAGATGCTACTCATACTCTGACAGGCTTGGTGCCATCACCACTTCCCTAGGGAGCCTGTTCCAGTGTCCCATGACCTTCTCAGTGAAGAACCTTTTCCTAAGGTCCAGTCTGAAGTTCCCCTAACACAGCTTCATTCCATTTCCATTGTTCTGTGGCTGGTCACCAGAGAGAAGAGATCAGCATCTCCTCCTCCACTGTCCCCCTTGAGGAAGATGTAGACTGCGATGAGGCCACTCCTCAGCCTTCTCTTCTCCAAGCTGAACTCAAGAAACCCTTCATTTTCCCAGTATGTAATGAGACAAAGACAGCCTCAATTACCCAGCCTAGCATCATAAAATCTAAAAGTAAATATGATTGCTCTCTATAAATAAACTGAAGTATATACCAATCAAAGGGAAACAACTAAGAGTTAAGCTATTGAATGATACTAAACAAGAACAAATGAGTATATAAAGGTCATTAATAATTTAGGCTATAAATTAGGTGGACATTTTTGAAACAAGCCAGAAAGGGTATGCTGTGAATCATCCTTTTTACGATGAATAATTTTTTTATCATATGGATTGAAAGACATTATTACATTATTCACAGGCCTGTAACAGAAAGCAAATATACAGCTAATAAAAGACCTGGGTGGAAGGGATAAAAGCAAAGCAAATCTTCTGTAGTTTTATAGTGGTTTTCTAGGGTTAATCTAGTCCTGTGCCAAACAAAAAAGTTTCACAAGTCTTAATTCAGTGTAAACATTTCTTCTTAATCCCTTTTTGTTCCCAAGTATGAAAGAACTGAGGCATGCACCAACACAAAAGACTCTGAAAATGAGTAAGCTACTTGTAACACCCAAAGGCAGTGGGCAAACTTTTTATTTTTAATTAAACCTTGATTAACCCTACACACTAAAGACCATGACAGAGAGATAGATGATTTTAAAACAGACTGTAAATTTTTGAGATATCCTTCTTCTGTTGAGATTTATATAGTAAATAGTGTATTAGTACAGCAGGACCATGAATGTATAGCAGCACAGAATAAAACAGTAGAGCAGGAATAAGAAGAAAGGCACACCTGCTACAAATAAGCAATTAAGTGGAGTCATAAAAATCCAAGAAAGAATACTGGTAACAGAAAGGAACTGGCAGGCACTGGTGGAGTGTGAGATGGTACCACATATCTAGAACTGCAAATAAGCGATATGACTCAACAACATCCTTCGCATTCTTTGTCAAAAGGGAACATAAATGCAGCAAAGATCATGCTACATCTTTATCAGTCAAGAATAACCAAAAAAACATGATGAGCACTTGATAGCCAGCATCTCTTGCTCCCCCTGTTACTCTAAGTAATCCTAGCCAGACTGATGGGATACTCATCTGGTCTGGTCTTCATAATTGTAGGAGTATAAAAGCATGAGTATGAAAGGATGAAAGAAATCTTTGAGGTAACAAATATAAGTTACTGAAATTGGTTTTGTTCAAAAATAAAAGCCATGTTTCCTTCTGTCCAGTGATCCACCATGAGCTGCTGCACTTTAAACTCTTCCACTTCATCTGTTACACATTGTGCTTAGCTGTTGCAGAACAGTGGTATCTTAAAACAGGCAAATTGCCAAGTGACATCTGTTGCATAAAATGTAGGAAGTTCATTACTGCAGCAGGAACAGCCTTGGTTATCATTTATTGCCTCTCAGTTTTGGCAAACCACACTTTTTTTCTTTGCATAAAATGGTGGGTTCCTAACAGAGTATTTTGATTAACAATCATATAATACACTGAAGGGTGGATGGAGAGTCAGAAAATCCCTTACTGTAAAAAGTACGGGAAGCGCTCACAGTACATGGAGTGTTGTTATGACAGAGCTCTTACAACTAATGATTGCTAAATGTCTTCCTTAAATGGAGGTCAGGCAGCTTGTTTCTATTAACTAGATCAGAAAAGCTTTCTTTCTTTTGATATCTCTTCACATATAATCTGCACATATCATTTTAGAGGCTACTTTTACATTTCGTTCACATTCTCATGTGGGGATGAAAAAGAGAGTTCCTATGTGACTTGTATTTCTGAAAAATAATAATAAAAAAGAAATCTAGATGTATACCTGAAGGACAGCAAGTTCCAAAAGCTAGCACTAACCAAGAATTTTGCTTCCCGTTTACACCTACACCACTTTTCTTTGTCAGTAATTGTTCTTTGCTCACATGGTCACAAGTTGTATCTCATAATCTGACTTGATTCCGCCTTATGCTTCCAGAAGTTTATGATAATCTTAACATAGAAAGCACTCCACACTTCCAATCCAAAAACCACATTTATAAAACTGCAATGAAATATTTGTTTTAACACAAATTATAAAATAACCTATAAAAATCAAAAGATACTGAATCAAAATATTTTTCAATCTTTCTATTTTAGATCTTTCTGTAGGAACGTGTTGAATAGTTATTTCAAAAATGCTTCTAGTTTGATTCAGCACCTCTAAATAACAGTGTCTAAATAATACCCTCTCTTCCTTCCCTTAGCCAACTGGAAGAAACTAAATTTGAGTACCTGTAAGATTGACAGGACATTTAAAAAAAAAAAAAAAAAAAAAAAGGGGGCAGGCAAAAGATTTTCAATTTTAT
>NW_010296537.1:0-2682 GCF_000700745.2 Antrostomus carolinensis | reverse complement strand
AAAAAAAAAAAAAAAAAAAAAAGGCACTATCAAGCAGAGAGGAAGGAAAGCTACCATGACCTATCCCTATCCTACAAATATCAAACATCTCAGTGGTTCCATCTCCTTCCAAACTACAGTTTTAGGCAGCCAGAAAATACTTAGTTGTGCCTTGTGAATTGATTGATCTAAGTTCTGCAGCATGAAAAAACACAACTTCAACTAGGCTCACTAGTTAGAGAATGTCTAAAGTTTTAATTTAACATTAAACTGAACTGTTATGCCTCAAGTAGAGATTTTTTTAAAAGTTATTCTGAATACTTTGACTATACAAAACATAATTCTAGACCAGACTGGTAAACCATTCTAGCAACAATTTCCTCAGAGCAGATAGCACCAGATACTGTTCTCAAGGTACAAGAAGACTAATACGGTATAACCTACCATATGGAATACAGCAGATATGGTATAACCTACTCCATAAAGTGTTTAATCCTAATTGTTATAAATTGTTTGCAAGTATAAACCAGAAATCATTTTTCTAGCCATTTTGATTTATGATACTTTTCAAATCTTTGTTTGTACTAATAGCTGTAATTTTGGATAGTACTATTATACGTGTAAGCATCCCAGGAGATTAATTCATCTCAAATATCACTAGTGATGGTCAGATCCAAGTAAGCACTAAATGAAAAACTGTCCACTTATAAAATTAATTTCAAATATAGCCTTCATTTCGTAGTACATGACATTGTTCTTGAGTATAAAACTCAGATACTTCTGTCGAATCTGTAAAATGAGTACTGCAAAACAAATCCCAACCTCTTGGCTTCCTTCGAGCCTTGACTTACATGTAAAATGGAAGCAGTATGCTGAGAACAAGTTTGTCTTCAATACATCTGCATTTTACACCACAGCTGCTTAAGATTCATACGTAAGGAATCAAGATGAAAACTCTTCTCAAACTGAACATTTTGTATTATCAGTCACATGCCGAGAAATAACTTCCAGAAGAGCAGATTCAATTGTATCCTGGTTTATTTGACACTCAGGAGCCAGGAGGTTATCTCCCTTGACAAGGAAACAGATAAAACAAAGAAATGGTGGGCTTGTATTTTGGATCAGATCTCTCAGATTATTTTGACCCTGCTTGCACAAATGCTTATGCAGACCTCTGCCTCTATTTGTCAAAGGAAAGGCTGGGTGTTCTGTATCTGCTTTTGGCTACTAGTTAGGCTCTTACTGCCTACATCTCCCATTTTCACCTTCACCAGTGATGGGATCATTATATCAAAGAAACTAGCTGAGGATTCAATCCAACCTGTTTTCCACTTTTTCTGCAAGCACTAGTTGTCAAACATGCATTAATCTTCCAGTAACACTATTTTTAAAAACTATCTCCTGATTTCAGATACAAGACAGACTCTTGATTTCAGATCTACAACACAAACCAGAAATGTAAATAAGAGTCTAACACAGAAATCATCTAAAAAAAAAAAATCTGTTACGATTTTGGGAGCAAACTGTAATTTTATGAAAGCTAGATTTATTACTGATGCTTTTAATGCTAGAACACCTGTAAAGACACAGGAGTACCCCAAATCAAAAAGGAAACAAAAGGCCTTATTCATAACAACTGACATGAAGAGACCTGAGATATTAAAATGCCTGTCTTCTTACATGAAGACTTCCATTTCCATGCCAAACAAAAATTTAGTCTTCAATAAGCAGTTTAAAACTTCTAATTAACACCAATGATTTCTTTTTTTTTTATTGGAACCTGTAAGAACGCTCAAGCCTACAGAAGGCAATCCAGAAACAGTCTACAGTAAAACATACAAACTTGTCAATGCCACACTTCTGTGTTGGTGGACCAAAAGGCAGTCCAAGAACTGACAGAGGTTTTACTGTTCCAGAATGGCTTGGGTCCCACCCATTCGTACACCAATTGTCACAGCACTGCCACATGCTGGCAAATGAACAGTTATCTGGTATACTAAAAAACACGTGTATATCAAAATTGTGAGAGACTGACACATAAAACATACATCTTTCAAAACTAATACATACGATGTAATATAAGAGTTTTTATAAGAATCGAGAGAATGAGAAGTGGAGGCTTAAAAGAGAAAAAAAAAAGCGCCACTCCCAGGGACTAATGGGAACCGAACCACCACAGCTCGGAGCAGCTGGAAGGCACGACTAACAAAACGTCAACGTCTGACTGCTTTACACGGGCTGGACACCTAGAGGTGTAGAAATGACAGCCTCCACAGAACAGCGCCAAAGGCCGAAGGGCTCGGGCTCTGGCTCTGCCGCTCAGCCATCTTCCCCAGCACGGCAGCAGGCGGCCGGGAAATGCGCACAGCTCTCGAGCTGCCGCTGTCCCTTTAAGCCGAGCTCCATGACAAACAGGAGGAACCGGCCCCCGGGACGGCGGCCCGGCCCAGAGCCGGACGTGTCTTCCCCCCGCCGCGCCGGCGGTGCAAGGGTGACGGCGCCGAGTGCCGCACGAAACTTTGGCGGGAGGGGAGCGCGCCGCGCCCCGGCCGCCTCCCCGAGGGGGCTCGTCCCCTCCCGTTTCCCTTACACGGGACACAAAGACCCAGAGCGCGGACGGAGGGGGGCTCCGAGAAAGACCTCGACGCGCCCGCTCCGTCAGGCGGCTGCACGGCTCTGCTGCCCACAGGGCCGCGGCAGGCA
>NW_010296536.1:0-11667 GCF_000700745.2 Antrostomus carolinensis | reverse complement strand
TTTTGGGCTGCAAGCGCACATTGCCAGCTCAGAGCAACCTGTTGAGCTTCTCATCCACCACCACCTCCAAGTCCTTCTCTTTGGAGCTGGTCTCAAGCCACTCATCGCCCAGTCTGTAATTGTGCTTAGGATTGTCCCAACCCAGGTGCAGGACCTTGCAGTTGGCCTCGTTGAACTTCATGAGGTTAGCACAGGCCCACCTCTCAAGCCTGTCAAGGTCCCTGTGGATGGCATCCCTTCCCTCCAGCGTGTCAACCACACCACACATCTTGGTGTCATCGGCAAACCTGCTGTGGGTGCACTCAATCCCACTGTCCATGTCACTGACAAAGATGTTAAATAGCACCAGTCCTGATATTGACCCTTGAGGGACATCACTCATCACCGGTTTCCACTTGGACATTGAGCTGTTGACCACAACTCTTTGAGTGCAACCATCCAGCCAGTTCCTTATCCACCGGGTGGTCCATCCATCAAACCCACATGTTTCCAATTTAGAGACAAGGATGTCATGCAGAACGGTGTCAAACGCCTTGCACAAGTCCAGGTAGATGACATCAGTTGCTTTAGCCTTATCCACCAGTGCTGTAACCCCATCATAAAAGGCCACCAGATTTGTCAGGCATGATTTGCCCTTGGTGAAGCCATGTTGGTTGTCACCAACCACCTTTTCATTCTCCATGTGCCTTAGCATGGTTTCAAGGAGTATCTGCTCCATGATCTTGCCTGGCACGGAGGTGGGACTGACAAACCTGTAGTTCCCCAGGTCTTCCTTGTTTCCCTTTTGTTATTCCCTCTTGTTAATGCCTTTTGTTATTCCCTTTTCTTATTCTGTCTCAGGTCTCAACTTCAACTGATACTAATAGATGTAAACTAGTGTTTGCAATTTACCTAAACTAAATATCAGACTTTCCTGTACTTATTACAGATGTATTCCTTACTCATTCTAAAAAATGCTCTTCATTTTCCCGTATGTAGGCCAAAAGAAGCTTATGCTTAAGCTCACTGTCTTGAAGAAACTGACCTGGCAATTCTAGTCTGTGTAAAGCTTTCACTGAATAGAGACTTACCTTTTAATTATTTAAATGTACTTTTGCTGATGCTACATGCTCTCTGAGAGTCTTGCTCAAGCAGCAGTTCAAATCATGTTTGTTCCTAGGCACAATAGAAACTTTATACCCAACTATTGCGCATTTTCTTTATGTATTTCAGACTCTTCCTGTACTCTATGATACAATCATCTTGATTACAGCCTACATGAGTTCATGATTGACACAAAGGATCATCTATTTCAAATATCTTGCAAGCAGCAAAAAATGTACTATGCTTCAAACTAATGTGTTTTCTTTCATGGTTACCATAAACCAGGAGATGACCTTTTAGTTAGTGCTTGTCATTTGATTTCCAAATTGGAAAAAAGTGATACTAACAGAACCAGACAGATTTTGTATTACCATTTAATGTCTTTTAAATCTAGCTTAATTCCACAGATTATTTGTATCACTAATAAATATAAAAGTCAAATATTTTTTGACCTCTACTGTACTGTGACTGGAGAAGTCCTGTAGCACAGAAAGCCTGTAGCATAGATCATATGCAAAACTTCGCCTGTAGGCAACTAGCAGCCAAATGAAATACTTGTAGCAAATCTCCATAAGACTTTTTGAAATTGTGACCATCCTCATCAGTTCTAGTTCTAAGCACTGTGCTTCCAGAGCCTACATAATTTCTTATGTTATTTTTTTAACTAATCAAGGTGGTCTTAAAGCTCTACAGTTGAACAAACTAGGACATAACTGCTCTATCTAACCATTCCTAGTACCAAAAACAATCTACTGAATTGGTTTCAGTGCCTTTCTTTCCAGTGTCCCAGATTACTTTGGTGCCAATGTTGTCACTTTATGTCCTACACTTTATCTCGTCCTCTCCAAGAAAAATTTAGCAGACTTCTCCCACACTTGGACCCTCGTTTTTTTGCATATACACTATTCCTACAGCTGAATGCAGATACTTTGTGTTTAGATACCAAAATCCTGATTATATCCAAAGCAAAAAAAACCTCTTGGCTTTAATTTCTAAAACTATTTTTCAAGGCATAGGAAGAGAAAGCCTCTTTTGCAGTTCTTGGCCATCAGCATTTCTTTGAAGTTTCTGCTTTAGTGTGTAACATTGCAAAGGTTTTTCTTTAAGAGTGACAGCAGATTAAATCACAGATTAGACAGCTGTTTTCTTTGAAGTTTGCATGAGTGGGTGATTTATTCATGAATGTCTAACAGGTAAAGGACTGGTAGGTCAATTTTTATATCATGTGACACCTAAACAACTTCTGTAGTGACCAACTATTCATTGAGAAAAGGCTTGTCAGAACGTACCAGACAGAAATGAATCACAAAAATTTGCTTACAAAATAACAATATATGTACTGCTATCACCTTCCTACAGGATCACCTAAAGTTAAAGATTATAGTAGTGTATTCATGCAAAAGATACATCACAGAGTTCACTGGTATTGTAATATCATCTTCCTGTACCTTAGGATTCTTAGTATTCAGTCTGAAACCTTCATGATACCCTTAGTAGAACATACAGCTAAAAAGACAAGTAATAAGGACAAATATTTCTTTTATTTGCAGAAGATTTCCGGTTTCAGTGAAATGTACGAGTTCTGGAAAGAATTGTGGATTTGGTTGTGGAAGAGCTTTACACTTGCAAAGGAAGCGGGGGTTTTACTTTGTTTCAGCAAAGGTATAACAGTATAATGGCCCCTTTTGTAACTTTCTCTTTATATCCGCAATTTGAGCACATCTGCATCTTAAAATAATACATACAAATGATTTTATTATATTGGTTTTGGTCCATTAATTATATTTTGTTTTTTAAAAATGCAGGAAAAAGACTGTATCAATTAATTTCACAAAAAGAATAACTAATAGTTATCTGACATTTTTATTCTCAGAAGTTCCCAGAGCAGACCAGGACTCTAACAACTGCTCAATCAACTTAGGAAGGAACTATGAAGGCCAACTGCATTCTGGTGTGAAGCTGAGCAGCTTCTCAAAAGTACAAAAAAATTTGATTAAACTACTGCCGTTTTCAAAAAGAGCTGTAAGGAAAACCTGTGGGTTGTCAGACTGTAGGTCTATGTAAATGTAGTATAAATAAATAAATATGTAAATAAATAAATAAATAAAAATATTATCTCAGTGCATTTTAAGTTTCAGAAATGAAAAATTAATATTTTTCTGAATCTACAACAAATGTAGGAACATCATTGAAACATCAGGGTTATGCAGCATTTAATTATTTTTTAAAATGCATCTATTAATGCTCGAGACTTAAAAGTCATTGGAAAATACAGTATCTCTAATGATTACTTCAGTCTGGAGTGATAGATCAGGGCTAATTCAGATAGAGGTGTGCCACTGATGAATAACCACAATCACATTGCACATTTTGGTCTTCAGAGACACTTGAAGGTTGAGGTATCTCAGTGGATCACAACACATGGTGAAACAACTTACACAATACATTCACCAAGCACTTGGTTTTGCTTGTTTTCAGGCTCTCTACTCATTAATGTGCCAATAATACTAATAAAAAGTAGGGAGCTGATTCTAATGATTTTTTGAAGTTCTAATGGATACACACTGTAGGAGTGAAAGAGATTTTGACAAGCAGGAAGATGATTATAAGAAAGTTCAAATGGACCTTATACCTAAGTCGTCTTGCTTCTCTGCTGGAAGAAACAAGTTCTTATTGTACAGCAGACACTGGATTCTTGAATTCAATGGTTACTTTAGGTCACCCCATTGTTATTATTTCTTTATAGCTGAAAGAAGCTATGTGTTTGATCATTAAATGTAATGCTACAATCCATATCTTGATGTGTTAACAATTTATTTTTTCAGAGATGCCAATGTATTCTTTAGTGTTGTCTTAGGGACAGTAGCTTTTCAGCATCTTTATGGTGATTACCTTCTAGCTGAGAAAAAAGATAAAATCTTACATGTTCTGGGAAAAAAAAAAACAACACAACAATCCTCTCAACAACTTTCTCTCTTACATAGGCAATCAGCTAAAGCCAAGAAAAGAGAATAACAAAAAAATCTAACGTTCTTACTGAAGTACACCTCATTAAGGGTTGAATTCATACTAAGACAGATAAGTTAAATATCCAAATACATATCAAAAGATATGAATAATTAGCTGGTATTTAAAGGGTATTTAAATATGGTGGACATGAATATTTCAAATGATTTCTGATGAGATTTGGAAGCAGTAAACAACCTTGAACACTAGAAAAGCATTTTAAAGCCATGAGTAAGCATCTTGTCTTCAAAAGAGGTCTTGATTAGTATGTAATAATAAAACATGAAACCACATAGATAACAATGAGAAGAAACAAAATCTTGAACAGCTGTTCCTAAATGAGCATCATCAAACCTACACATTGAATGAGTCAGGGATATTGAGAAATAAAATAATATTTTGATTATATCATTGAACATCAAGTACACAAAAGATAAACTGATTTCCTTTTTTTTTTTCCCCCCTAACTTCTAATTTCACTTTTCAACTCCAGTAAGAAACATTGTAGGTAAGGTTTAGGATATACTGCAGTGAGTTAGATTTCTCCCATCAAATACTTTGGCATTATTGGTAGCATTTAAAACCATCTGCAACATTCTACTTCTACACAGCCTCATGGGACTATCAATGTTTACTTTCTCATTGTATGTTGAACTGATGAGTATTAAGTTTGAGGAATTTTTTTGGATCATCATAAGATTTTTTAAAATTAATTTGTTTTTGTATATTTACTATCATTTTCTATTTGCTTTCCTCAGACAGTCATTAGACTGAACTTAGTTACAAGGTTATTCTAAAGTAAAATGAGTTTTAAAAGTTCATTGACTCTATTAAAAAAGCCTTACCCTGTTTTTCAGTCAAGATTTTGAACCTTAGATCACGTATCATATTCAACCAATCATGGATCTAAAATAACACAAGTGCAGCCAACTAAGTTGAAGAACATGACTTATACTTGAAATAATAGGCCACTGAGTCACACGTATGTGTAAAAACAGCAAAATGACTGAATAAAAACATGTTTGAGAGACTCAGTGCATTTACAGATAAGTGAACAAAAGAGGCACGAGCAATTTTTAATCTCTCTACTGAGGTCTGTTTATGCAAGTTTATAGTAAGTATAATATTTATGTCAGAAAACCAAAACCAAATTGGTATATCTCAAATGCTTGAAATTAATTTTATTTGCTTTTTTAACAATTACTGAATTTTACAAGTCTGAATTTCATATACTTTTTAAGTACTCTTGGTTTTTTTGTTGGTTTTGGGTTGTTTTTTTTTTTTTAGTAACAGTTTAATGTCATGATTATGGCAAAACTAGAAGAACTTCTGACAGAAAAGATTTTTGAGGTTCTCAACTTTTTTTTTTTTTAACTATATCTGTTTCAGTTTCCCCGAACATTATATTTTCATTGTCTTGGAAACAACGTGAACTGTAAACAATTTTCTATATGGACTCAAAATCTGTGCTGCTCTGTTCAAGCTGTGTATTACAGGAATCATTTGACTGACAGGAAAGAGGCTTGGAATTACAGTTAACTTTTTTGTTACATTTTTTTCCCCAAAAGCATAATCTCTTTTTATATAGTTATTTATTTATTCATTGCTTATGCCAACACATGCCTACTGTCAGCCAGAGAAGTGACTTTTATAACATATGCCTATACATGTTTTCAAATTAAACTGTCATTCTATTAAGAAAGGCAATGACAGCAAAGGAATTAACTGATAATTAAAAATATTTTTAGAATCTTCATTTATCTGTTTTCTGAAAATCTAGTCTGTTTAAAGTCAGGCAAACATATTTAGAACATATTTATATGTACCAATAGTTACATAACAAGCACACTTCTAGCTCTGACACCTCAGGCTACAGATGTCCCTCTGAATTTTAAAGCCATATGTCAACATGAATTTACCATGTATGAATGATAAACTGCTTTCCTGTCATTCAAAGTTCTATCTCTCTATAGAGGTCTAAAGAATGTGGTATCTAATTTCAGGATGAAATGAGAATAACTTAACCAATGACCTCTCCAGACAGTTTAATCTGAACCAGTAAAACAGAAAATAACTATCAGTACCAGCAGTATCCACTGGTTCAAAAGTGGGGTGAGGCAAGAGCATTAATAAATTCTCAGGTTTTTTCTTGGATTTTTGATTTACCCATGACATTTTGCCTAATCCATGATCATCTAATACAGTATTAGAGAACTGGTAAAGAGGAAAAAAAGATTTCTTTTCAAAAACAATTTTCCAATTCCTTCTTTAGTAAATAACTTTCCCTGGTGCCCTGGTTTTCAGCTGGGACAGAGCTAGGTTTCTTGTTAATAGCTAGAATAGTGCTGTGTTTTGGTTTCAGTATGGGATTTGTTATGAGAAGAACATTGATAACGTACTAATATTTTCAGTTGTTGCTGGAAGTTGACAATTTATGTTTGTGTATATTCTATATAAAAATATATATGCTGTATTTTGAACAACATATTCATACATTGCCACTATATAAATACACAACCAAAGGAAATTCCATTGAGTCTTTGAGATTTTTCTTACATGTTTTGCTCTCTTTCACCTGAGTAGGCAGAGGTAGACATAATATATTTTCTTGTTAATTTGATGCAGTTTTGCAGCGGTTATCTGTAGTTTTATAGTCTCACAAATAGGTGGCACTAATGAATTCTAGATTTGCAGTAATTTTTATGCTCCCAGATAGGAAAGTACAAGTCATTTTTGCCCTCTGACATACTCCTTATTGACCTTTATTACCAACAGCAACTTTGAACTCGGTTATGAGGGCTGAAACAGACAGAGATGATCCTGTTTTCTGCTTCAAGGAGATAAGTAATCTCTACTGAATGTAACAGGAGTTACTCACTCATGAGTGTAGGAGAAGAGTGCCCACGTGCTGCATTAAAATAAGAAAAGCATATTGCTCTTTCACATAGAAGATGTCTAGAGTGACATAATCTATTGTCAGTTCTTATGAAAGACCTCATTAAAGTAGTTGGACCTGAAATATTACCTGGCACACTAGAAATGTCAAATAGAAATCACCTTGAAATGTGAATTTGAGTAACATTCTCTGCTGGTTTACACTGGGGTAACCCGAGTGTCAGCATAATTAGGGGTGTTATTCAACTTCAACTAGCACAGTCTTTCATTTATTAGTGTTTTCTAAAGAAGGTGCTAGATCTCCAGGTGGAGTTAGTCAGTCTATCAAAAACTCTTTGGTGATTCCAAGAAGGGAATCTGACTTCTTTCCATGCATTTTATGTGCATATCTGTATGTAGGTGGGTATGAGTGCACATGCACAACACGTGCACATGCATATGTAGATATGGAATGAAAGTATATATACAAAAACCTTAGTTTATTTAATTTTATCATACAAATTTATTAAAATTTTATTCTATTTGATAGTAATATGACTTCATAGACGAATAAACTATGAGAATTTAAAGATTATTGTGAACCTAACCCTATATTTTAGAACTCTTGCTACTTTGGAGGCCTTGACAGAAAATATTTTTAAGCAAATTAGTAAATTTTTGCACTAAGAAAAAGAAAGACCTAAAAACTTCTTTGGAAACAAATGAAAGTCCTAATAAAATTGACACAGAGCTATCAGTAATACTAAAACTTTAAAAAAATAATTTTGCAATTAAATATATGTGTGATAGATCAGGGATTCTAAATCAAGACAATCTTCCAAAAAATATTTTGTGAACATAGAAGGCAGCTGAGCAACAGATTAAAATAAGAATCAGAAAACAAGACATACCGCATGCACACAGTCCACATTAATGCGAACGGCATATGGACTGCAGCTGAAGGAACACAAGGAGACATCATCGATTAAAAAAAAATAGTTCTTCATGGGCCTTTCTTATTATAAGGAAGGTGAGAGAAGTACACATTATTCTTCTTTGTGATAACCCGAGATTCTGTCTTATACAGAGTTTGGAGACAGCAGGCAAGGTCTGGTCATGCCCATAATAGTAGATGTTCTTATCCTTTCAAACAAGACAGTAGCTTTCAAAATATTGGTTGAAAACTAATCACTTGTGTGGTGGATTGACTCTGGCTGGATGCCAGGTGCCCATCAAGCCACTCTATCACTCCTGCCCCCTCAACTGGACAGAGGGGAGAAAATATGACAAAAAGCTCATGGGTTGAGATAAACACAGGGAAATACCTCTCCAGTTACTGTCACAGGCAAAACAGAATTGACTTGGGGCAAATTGATTTAATTAGTTGCCAATCAAAAGTCTGGGTAGGATAATGAGAAATAAAAACAAATATTAAAACAGTTTCCCCTCACCTCTCCCTTAATCTTCATTCCTGATTTTTCTACCTCCTCACCCTGAGCAGCACAGGGGGACAGGGAATTGAGGTTGTTGTCAGTTCATCACATGTTGTCTCTGTCACTCCTTCCTCCTTAGGGAGAGGACTCCCCACACTCTTCTTCTGCTCCACTATGGGGTCCCTCACATGGGAGACAGTCCTCCACGAACTTGTCCAACGTGAGTCCTTCCCACAGGACAGAGTTCATCACGAACTTCTCCAGCGTGGATCCTTTCCATGGTGTGCAGTCCTTCAGGAACAGACTGCTCCAGCATTGGTCCCCTGCAGGGTCAGAAGTCCTGCCAGCAAACCTGCTCCAGCGTGGGCTCCTCTGTCTGTGGGACCACAGGTCCTGCCAAGAGCCTGCTCCTCTTCCCATGGGGTCACAGCCTTCTTCAAGCATCCACCTGCTCTGATGTGGTGTCCTCCACAGGCTGCAGGTGGACATCTGATCCACTGTGGACCTCCGCTCCACTGTGGACCTCCGTGGACTGCAGGGGGACAGCCTGTCTCATCATGGTCTTCACCACAGGCTGCAGGGGAATCTCTGCTCCAGCATCTGGAGCATATACTCCTCCTCCTTCTCCGCTAATCTTGAGTTGCTTCTCTTATTCTTACTCATGTATTCTAGATGCTGCTCTGCAGCATTTTTTTCCCCTTATTATGTTATCACATAGGCACTACCATCATTGCTGATATGCTTGGCCTTGGCCAGCAGCAGGTCCATCTTGGAGCCAGCTGGCACTGGCGCTGTCAGAGACAGGGGAATTTTCTGGCAGCTTCTCACAGAAGCCACCGCTGTAGCCCCCTTGCTACTAAAACCTTGCCATGCAAACCCAATACACACTTTCTTGTAATATTTCCAGAAACATGTCCATGTATTCCCTGGAAGAATGGTTGCTGGCCCAGGCCAAAAATGTGCCAAAACCACTGCAAGATATGACAGAATCACAGTGCTTGGACTCTGACAGTGTTTAACTTAATTAATTTCTCTCATTATAGTTTGAAATAGTTTGTCATTTTTTAGAAACATATATCCTGTTGCAGTTAAACTCAAAGTCCTTCTTAATTAACTATTATTTATCCTGCTATTTCACCTGAAAAGTCTCTGCAAAGAAAATAAGAGAAAGTTAGCACTAGAAATATCTAAGGATATATTTCATTTACTGCAGTTTGATGGGTAAGGGATGCCACTAGGAAATTAGATGTTCAAGATAATGGAATGAACTTGATTGTGAGTATCATAGGACCCTGAGTTGGCTACAGCTGTGAAGTGGAGCTGCTTTTCTTGTTTAGACTTTTCACAATATGAATGCGGGTTGAATGCAGCCTATATATGGTTAGGAAAAGTTTGCAATATTATTTCAGGTACTATCTATGACAAGAGAGATTAAAATCTCAAAAAACTATGCAGAAGAGCAGAAAGTAAAGAAAAAATAATTTCAGTGTTGAGAAGTGTTCATAAAGCCGTGTCTTCAAATTTTCACAGAAGTGACAGACTTTTAAATGAATGCAATAATTTGAATGTCAAAATACATAGTGTGTCTGAGGGATAAAAGAAGCATGGCTGTGCTGGTATCATTATGTACAAAGAAACACTGATGAGGATGTAGCTGTGACAGATTATTAGGAGACAGTAAATGATAAGAAACTTGCAAAAAAGCGGAGGAATGGGTGAGTAAGTACCGTGAAAAGAGATAATAAGCAAGACCCTCTTAGTACGAAAGAGAGAGAGGGAAGGGAGGAAGGAAGGAAAGAAGAATGAAAAGTGATCGAGGAGGACAGAGGAGGGGGAGGAGAGAGAGTGTTTACACAAGGAGCTGATAAGACATTCCAGCAGTGGAACATGTTGCCCAGAGTGGTACTGTCTCCATCCAGGGAAATTTTCAAGATCCAACTAGACTAAGCCTTAAGCAAACGGTTATAGCTGTCCCTTCTTTGAGCATGAGGTTGGGCTACAGACCTCCCTGAGTCCCTTCCAACTTGAGTTATCTTATGATCCTAAGATTCCAGATCCCAGCATTAACAAGAATAAGTTGGATGCAAAAGTAGTATGGGTGCAGTTTCACTGACACCAAAGTGGGTTATAAATAGTACATCCTTTACAGAAATAGCTATGCCTGCATTAATCACCATATGATAAATATAACTGCATCCATACCCACATTGGACAACTACACAGTCTTTCCAGAACAGTTAATATGGTCCACGTTTCTAATATAAAGAAGCCCTATATTGCCAGGGAACAAAAAAACATCATCATCACTGTACTGTAAAGAAGCGATTTACTAAAATACCATCATCCATCAGCTACTAGCCTTTAAATAGCAATAATTACTAACTGTTCTTGTGCCTAATAAACTAGACAAAACCAGGATATAAACACATTGCTAAATCACTTAAGCAATAAATTACAATGTATGTTATACAGCTTAAGTAAATACTGCTGACTTGGAGTTCACAGTAAGAACACAGAGTAGCAGGAAGTCATATTTTATCCATCTGGCCCTGCACTCATCCAGACTAGGTGGGTATGACAGTATTATGGGAGACAATGTTAAAGCTACACATTTAGACTTCTCTAAAGTTTGAAAGATATGCCATGTATAAAGGTATGAAAGTTGGTTTATTAAGAAGTGAAGTCAATGAAAATAGCTAGATATTTTCAAAAAAGATAGTTACCATGTTGTTGTATGCAACTACCATCAAAATAAACCATAAGGCATTTTTGCATATCCACTCACCCATGCATTTAGTTTAGCTTCATTTGAATTTGCCTCATGCTGCAAAAGAAGTGGTCTCTCTGTGTTGCACCTAGCATAGACACCAAATGGCTATGTTACCTGTAATGAACAGCAGTGTCACAGAAAAAAGAAGCACTTCAACTTACCCAGTTTTTGCAACAAAAGATTATTTATTGGGCTTTTTGGATACATTTTTGCTCATTTTAAAAGAAAATACCTGAATAATCATACTGCTATTTTCTACCATGTGACTCTCCTCTGAATCACACAATATGCTTGTCACTGCACATTTTAGCAGAACCATAGAATCATAGAATATTTTGAGTGGGAAGGGACCTACAAGGATCATTGAGTCCAACTCTTGCCCTAGCATAGGACAATCCCAAGATTCAGATCATATGTCTGAGGGCCTTATTCAAATGTTTCTTGAATTTTGTCTGACCTGGTGCCGTGATCACCTCCCTGGCGAGCCTGTTCCAGTGCTCC
>NW_010296535.1:3120-19793 GCF_000700745.2 Antrostomus carolinensis | reverse complement strand
CCAGCCTGTATTTGTGCCTGGGACATGCTTGTGCCTGCTTGATTAAATATCTTAGCACCTTGTAGGAAAAGCTTGGCATGACTTCTTGGCCTGGATGAATAAGGGTGTAGCTGAGGTAATGATGGGCCTCCAGATCTCAATCTCTCTCTGTGGTTTTTGCTAAGTCTGATCTCTCCAGCAAACCTCTAACATAACTCTGTGGTTTGTGGCTAAAATGTAGAGTGTTTAAGAATCATGTGGCCCTGCAGATTGTCCTTCTTGGAACATCTGTAAGTCTTCATGAGCACAACCACCTTTTGAGAAGTGGATATTTCTAACTGAAATCTGGCTGTGAATATAGTCTGAATTGCTTTTAGAATTTTCCTTCTCTGTCAAAGGAAACTTTGTCATACTTTGTTTCAAATAGTAACATCTCCCCAGCATTGCAGTATTTTAACTAGTTTTGTACTTTTTAAACATATAAACACCTGCCCAGAAAATTTTATTTTAATATTAGCTTTTTCCTTTACAGCATGTATTCTACTGAAGGCATTCTGCTGTACTTCTTCTTATGAATGTTACAGATAGTCCTGGGCCACAGTAGGTTGAAGGTAACACAGGTACTTTTGAAAGTAAACTTCAGACACCAGAGACACCTAGTATTCAATCTGCTCAATCTCTCCTCTGCCTGTTCCTCTTTTTCAGAACCTAGATAAGTAGTGCTGATGCACAACTTCATTCTTCTTCTCTTCAGGTATCTTAACTTGAAATCTGTAGTATGAAATTCCAGAGATGGACATCTGGGTCTGAAGACCCATACTTCAAAAAAAGGTGGCAGAATTCTGGAAATTCCTGAGTTCAGTGGGCTAAGGTGACTTAAGAATGGTTATGACTCCAAAAGTAGGTATGAATAGGTCAGTGAGGTATGGGAGAGGGAGAAAAACAATTAGCTACGGATGGTACCCAAAGCTGGAGTTTGACTGTGAGGATTTAGGGTCTAGATAATCAACCTGTCTCCCTGGAGGATGTAAGCAGTGCCCCAGAGTTTTGCGGAACTAGCTGGAGAAGTCTGTGTAGGCAGAAAGTGGTCCCAGGAGGTTAGTTCAGCCACTCCTTTATTTCAGGGTGTGCAGAAGAAGGATCAGCCTAATGTGGGATTAAATAGCTAAGTTGTTCATGTCACATAAATGGTGAGTAATAAGAGACTGACAGAATTATTTTGACAATGTTGGTTAAAATGAACTTTTCTGTGATGAAAAAACAAGCACGTATCTTAAATGAAATATCTAGCTGTTCTAAAGGAAAATAAAAAGCACTTGCTGTAATTAACAGAGGGCAGGTGCTTGCTGATGTCCTTTTTTGTAACATGGGCAGGTTTGATCCATCAGCAAAATCCCTCTGAATGGACACTGTTAAAGAGGATTTTACTGTGAAGAGAAGGGATTCTGGTATTTGTCATCTGTCTTTGCACTCATTCAAATGTATTTTGAGACTTCACAGAGAACATTGTATGGTAAAGGAAAAATATAGCTGTGAACATTCACTCTCTTCCCTTGACCTGGTTTTACGCTGGCTGTGAGGGTTAGGACTTACACTGTATCTGGAACAGGCCAGGAGAAGTTCACCTTGGTAGTAAATCTTGCAGAAGTAGCTGATTCCAGTAGCTTTCTGTAAATAAACTTGTGTTACATGCTATACAGGGTAACTGTCACACAAGTTTGTAAGGAGCATAACTTTTTGTCTCTTAAGTGAATGAAATCTATGGAGAGGGACAGTCACCTGAGTTCTTGTAGAGAAAGCAGAGGGGAAAGTGTGTTCTTAAATTCCTTATCTATAATAATAATAATAATTAAAAAAATCTTAATCCAGTAATGAATCAAATCTTCTTCTTGAGAAGGGATCAGTCAAGATCTTCAGGCACAGATTTTAGCTAGGGACCAGATCTGAGTGTAGATTTATTTGACTGTGCAAAGGAAAAAGAGGAAATAATTTCCAAATGCACTTTTTCAGCTTGATTTAATTACTCACTTTGCCTTATTGCAGGGGTGTTGCTCTGAAAGGAGACTGTGAATGCCATAAGGAGTGAAGCCCATAGCTTTTGCTCTGTTCATCTGAGCCTGTGCTGTGTAGCCATAGCTGCTGTACGCCAAATAAACAGTATGCTTCTAAATGCAAGGAATAATGGCAAGGACCTTTATCAGTCAGCTACATCCAAGTCACAGGGCTTCCCATAGGGTAACATTGCTTATGCAAAGCATAAGGTCACAGGGCCAAACATAGAACATCATTATTTGCCTTGCTGTTTTTGTAACTTTTCTGGGGCTTTCCTTGCATGCTGTGTGCTAGACAAGCTCTGGGGCATATTCTGTAGGGGAACACCTTTTCCTTTTTATTTCTTGTGCAGAGAGCTACTCTAACCACTTGGTTGCTGTAACAGTAGTGAAATGGGTCTGCTGTCAATCTATGGTGTGCAAATGAAGTAAGTTTTCTCTTTCAGACTGCCTGTGTGCCCACTGAAGGTGCTCAGGCTGTATGTTTGAGAGGTAGTTTTGGCTTAAGGGTACAGACCAAGAGGGCAAAGTGAGAGCTGATGATGTATTTCTTTCTCTACTTTCACTTTTCCCTCCCCCAAAGAACAAACACTTCTTTCAAAGTCTTCTCTGTGCCCTAAAGGTTTTTCTGCATCTCTGCGAACCAGATGAGTGGATGTTAAACTTAGAAGTATTTCCAGGTGGCAGAAGTAAAAAGGAAAGGTGTGGGTAAAGTATAACTTATGCAGAAATCTTTAAATAATATCTACAGAGAACTAAATTAAGAC
The DNA here is from genome assembly GCF_000700745.2 of Antrostomus carolinensis. Classification (NCBI taxonomy): domain Eukaryota; kingdom Metazoa; phylum Chordata; class Aves; order Caprimulgiformes; family Caprimulgidae; genus Antrostomus; species Antrostomus carolinensis. The sequence continues at coordinate 16,996 of NW_010296535.1, read as the reverse complement.
TTTCATGGAGATAAAATTTTACTGTACAAAAAAGTAATAAGAGAGATTTCTGAGCATGTAATGCTGTGAATCAAAAATCTTCTGGTGTTGTTGGTTGTAATAAACCAAAACAAAACACTTTAGGAGAAACAGTGGGCATAAAAGCCCACTACCTTAAAGGGTTTGTGTCTTGAGTAGTACTTGTTCTAATGTCTTGAGTAAAAGTTGTGTTGTAGATGCTGTTCTGAATGTTTTCATTGTCTGTGTCGCCAGCATGAGAGAGGCATTACTTTTCATCAAGGCTGATTGCTGACCTCTGATGACATTTGTGACTATTATGTGCAGTCTTCCTAAAACAAGAAGTTCCCTGTAACATTTTGGCTACAGAAATGATTGTCTGTTTTTAGAACACTATTCCTGACTTAAAATAAGTGGTTGTTTTTCTTCTTTTAAATAGAACTCATTATTAGTCCAGTCCATCTCCTACCTCCTTTTTTTTCTCAAGTTCCTACACCTTTCTTGCTGACTGCAGAACTACAGAAGACAGAATTCTGCTTGTGCTTTCTTGGCACAATGTCACTGGTTTCCATAGAAAGGGATTTGGCTCAACCTTTAGAGGAAGAGGGATCTGGTTCAACGCTTAGAGGAAAAACTTAGATGAGATTGTCTAGCACTCTGTCCATCTTGAAAACCTCCAGTGATGGGGGCTCCACCATGTCCCTGGGGAGGTTTTTCAGTGAACAATTGTTCTCACTGTGAAAAATTTATTTCTTCTATCAAGACAAAGCCTATCCCAATGCAACTTCTACCCACTGCCTTTTGTTGTCTCCATGCAGCTCTGTCCTCTTTGTAGTCAGACTCTAAGTATTGGAATGTTGTGGTGAGATCCCCTCTGAGCCTTCCCTTCTCCAGGGAGAAAAGACCTAACTCCTTCAGTCTTTCCTCATAGGGCAGGTTCTCCACTCCTTTGATTATATTCATGGCTCTTCTGTACACCCCAACTAGTCTGTCTGTGTCTTTTTTGAATTGTGGGGACCAGAAATAGACACAGTACTCCGGGTGTGGCCTGACAATTGCTGAGTACAGTGGGATGATCACATGTCTTATCTCTGCTAGTAATACCCTCACAGATGCACCCTGGGATTGGATTTGCCTTCATTGCTGCCATGGGACACTGCTGACTCATGCTCAGCTTGTCCATCAGGACCCTCAGGTCCCTTTCAGCAAGGCAGCTCCCCAGCTACACAGATCTGAGCCTGCACTGAGTTCCTTGGTTATTTTGTCCCAGGTGCAGGACCTTGCACTTTTCTTTGTTAAACTTTTTACTGTTCTTGCTAGACCACCTTTCCAGACTGTCCAGGTCTCTGTAAGAGATACATGTCTTATATGCATTGCACAAATACACTAGAGTTTCTTTGAGCATGCTGGAGACAATCTGTTCTGTTTATTTGGGAGAAGATAAACTTCCTTCACCACTTGAAAATTCATAGGGAGAGAGTTTTATGATTTGTAAGTTTTAGCCACCAATGACAAACAATTAATAATGAGATTGTTGTAGCGTTGATTTATATTCCTTTTCTGGTCACTAGATGGAGGTAGGAACCATAATGAGGATAGCTTTCCATGCATCTTGTACTGTGAAAGGAAAGAGATGATTCTGTGCTGATTTGGAAAGCAGGGAATGTATTTTGTCATTAACAATACTATTCTGGTACCAGGTTGCTTGAGGATAGAAAGACACCTGCACATGCCAATCCACAGCTTTGTATCAAAGTGTACTTTTTCACTGGAATCTGTTTTAAATGAAAAATGTAGTTTGGGGTATAGTTTAATCTGACATACATTTTATTAGCAGTAATCTACTTCTCAATTTAAACAAGCATGACCATTATTTAGATTATACATGTATCTCTTATGTGTGCAGAAATTAGTTTATTACATGACCTAAGAAAAAAACAGGAAATTAAAAACATTACTTTAATGCCTACTATACCCTGTAGCCAAATACATTATGTGTTATGTATCCCTGTGTACAGGCAATTATGAAATGCAAGTGGGATATGTAGAGAGATGGAAAAAACATCATCAGTGGGGTTCACTCAAATTTTGGTTAAAGGGATTTAGCTGGAATTTGGGAGATGTTGGCCATTGTAGATACTTGTGATCTGTATTTTGAAGTACATTATGTTGCTTACTGACTGCTCATGGGATATAAAGTACTCTACAGACAGGCTGAATCAGTCTTTGTAGAGATTAATGATACAGTACTGCTTGAATTGTTGACAAACTTTTTACTGAGATCGAGCCCTAATCTATATAGTTGTCTGTAGGGTGCTGCTGCAGAGCAGAACTGTGTTCACAATGCCCAGATTTTTCTGAATTGTCATAGAGAAGGTTTGCCTGCTCTTCCACCTACATGCGCTGCTCTGCTCAGGGTCTAATGTGGTTTCACAAAACTACAGATGCTTTGTACCAAATCTGCAAAGTCAGCATCACGAACTCAAATGAGCTTCCTTCTGCTCCCTTGTTGCCAGGATATCCGAAGAATTTATCTCAGCAGCTAGCACTATCTGCTTTTGAGGAGCACTGGAAGTTGAAAATTTTTTCCTCTTTAGCTTTCTCCTTGAGTTTTTTAGCTATTTTGACTTTTCTGGATTTTTTTTTTTTTTTTTTTTTTTGGTGAGCCTGGCAGAACCATTTGGACTGGGCAATGCATTTCTTTTCTCTCTCTATAAAGTGCTTTTTTTGTTTGTTTGTTTGTTTGTTTGGTCTAGACCTGTGCTTCCATTCTGACACGCACAAGCATATGCTCTAGACCCCAGCTACAGATTTTTATTTCATGAAGGAGGAATGTGGCATCTCAGGTGTTGTGGTTCAAAGTGAGTTTCTTGAGTAGCCTTTACTCAAGCGATTGTTATAAAAAATAGTTTGCTCCTTCCTTTTATCCTTCAGCTTTTGTTTGACTCCGTGACTCCTGGTTTTCCATTTTTGTTCTGTTTGCACCCTTGCCTTTTCCTTCCCTCATCTTTGTGTAAGTGGGGTAGAATATTTCCATACACACAGCTGTGCACACTCACAGAGGGAGTATGTACCTTTAGCCTTGTGTTGCAGAAACTCTGGTTTGGTAGAAGCAATGCCAGACTATGGTAAAACTGCGTTCGTTCTGCTAGGAGGGCCATTATATAGCAGGAAACGTAAGAGGGGTGAAGAACATACTCGGTGCAGAAGACAGTCCCAGAGAATGTGGAGAAAGAGGAAATTTTTAAAATGGAAAAAAATAATCTTGCTTTCTATCAAAATTTGTGAAGAAAAAAGTCAGTGAAATACTTGCCCTTGAAAATGCTTTAAATTAAACATTTCTCTCTTTAATTTCTCTTTTTGCCTTACTGGGTCATTACTGTTTTACTGGAGCATTACTCTCTCTTGTTAAGATTCAGCACTTTTCATCCAAATTAACTCAATCCCAACCTCTTGTCCTGTTGCTTTTCTTCATAACCCAGTAGTTATTCCCAGTCATCCCTGGCTGACAGTTTGTTTACATATTAGAATTTTGGTTTCAGACTACTTCGCTGCTTTTGTGTATAGTGATGTGTCTATTTTGTATGTCAGAATTAGAATATTTGAGGATATTTTGTTAGTCATTCTTCCGTTTTGCTGTGTCTTAAATATCCTAGAAACTCTCTTAGTTAGGGATGTTGAGACATTTTTGAGGTCATGCACTTAATATCAGCACCTGATTTTTTTTTTTTTTTGCTAATTGTTTTTTGCTTTTATCAAACGGCCATATTCTGCCCTCATACTAGAAGCTGTGCTGTTGACCTTATTCTTTTTTGGATAGAGTTGAGTTTTGTTTTTTGTATTCTCAGTAAAATTCTTATTCACTTATTATTTATCTTCTGATATTTATGTGTGGGTAATTCTTCTCCTTTGAGAGCACATGTACTTCCTTTAGGGCCCAATTAACATTTTTCCTTGAACTATAGGTTAGTCTATGAATATCTAGGTTTTTATATGCCATTTCATTTTGGTCTCTAAAACAGAAGTCTTATATTCTAAATTCAAAGTACAAACTCTTTAGGTGATAATACACTCCGTGTACCTAGGGCAGTGTCTGCATTAGACCTCAGATCTCTTGAACTCAAATTCCTGGATTTTCTGCTGAAAAGTAGAAGAGCTAAGGCAGATGTTTTATTTTTGTGTGTCTCAGTTCTTTTATGTGTAAAATCTGGGAAAAACAACTGCTGTTTGCATTTGTATCCAAGATCTGCAGAAAATATTCTAAATTAAATATTCTAAAATAATATAATCTTTCTGACTGTAGGGAATCAATTTTATTGTTCATGGTTTTTTGTGAGTTCTTACCTTCCACAATAAGCATTTTCTCTCAGGAATGCATGGTCCCTAGTGCCCCTTTCAATGATTTTTTAAGTTTCTTTCCTTTCATTACTGGTCTAGGTTTAAACCGCGTTCTAAGTATTAAGCACTTGAGCATAATCAGCCTTCAAAACCAGTCCATTTTTATAACTTATTTTCAATTTTATTGATTTCATGCATATAATCTACCCTCAAAAATGCTGTCAATCAAAATTGCCATTGCATTTTTTTCTGTTCTCATTAGCATTTCTTGTAACATAGGGCTGACTGCAGAGGAGGAAAGGAGATGGATGAGATGGTGTAGGAAAAAATTGTATTCATATTAGCATGACTTTCACAACTGCCACTTTGTTTCCTCCTTTCTCCATGTAACCAGTGACTCTTTATAATCAAGTCTGGGTCTTTTTTATGGCCCTGTGAAACAGATGGAGAAGTCAGGTGTCATCTATCTGTCTATAAGAGCTGTGTCCAACATGGGAAAGGGAGAAGACTGAAAAAAACCACTGGACAAATGGCATTTGTACTTACCAAATGGAGGTTCTTTTCTATCTGCAGTTTAGCTCAGAGTTATAACACACCGTGAGGGGATGTAGCAATAGGACTGAGGAAATTCCATGATTATGAGATGTACTTTTTGTCAGTAAAATGTGAACCACAGAACATATAGCTTGTTAAACTTTTAAGGACATTTTACAGATAGTTATGGGGAGGACCAGGCCTCAAGGAAAAAATAGATAAAAATAGAAAGACAATACAATTAAAAATATTACCAAACAATAAAGAGGGAGAGGTAAACAAAGAGTATGCAATGGATAAGCCAGCAGCATTTACAGCCAGTGCGTGTATGACCTACCTCAGATATCTACCATTTTCATCCTTGGCAATCAACTGTCAAATAATCCACTGATTTCCACTGAGAAATGTCTAACCTCATATTTGTTGGCGTGCAGAGGAGAGATCTTCAGACTCATTTGTAAATGTTGTTTCATCTTCTTATGAATTTATAAATCTTTGCAGTGCATGTAGTAAGAAAAATACATTTCTACATGGGAAGGAAAGTGAAATATTTCTACAGGATGGTACTTGCATTTTAAAAGAAAAACTGAAGTATCTATCTGTTGAAACACAGATTTAATAAATAAATGTACAGATAATATTACCAGCACATATTGAGGTGAGTGGGGATCTCTTGAGAAAGTAATTACCATATTCTATGGAGTATTATCCAATTTACCAACATTAGTAATTCTCCTTATGAGTCGTTTTATACTTATGACCTCTCAGCTATTCATGTCATACAAAAACCCTGCATAAAAAGGAAAAAGAGAAACAATTACTCTGCTGGTTCAATAAAACACATGCCAGTTAGAGAACTTTTCTCTGAACAATATAATCAATATTAACTCATTTCTTTTTTTGATCTTAAAAAAATTAATTACCAAAATAGTAATAAAAACTCACAGTGAATAATGTAATTCTCCATCACTTTATTCTTAATTTTTCAATGGGAAAATATGTTCCAATCAATTTTAGGTTGTAGTTTTGAGAAGGATACTTTTTTTCATCTGCTCTATCTGAATCTGTGTTCATTTGCACGTGCCTGTGTAGGCACAGAGGTGATGGGAAACATGTCTTTTGGCCTCAGGGATTAAGCCTCTCTCCAGAATCTTGCTGTTGTCAGTGTCTGGGAGGGGAAAACAGGCACAGCAGAAGGAATTTCAAGCAGAGTCAGCTTCGTGTATTCTGCAGTTCTTGTGCTTTGCAGAACTGTTCTTTGAGATTTAGCATCAAATATAAATTTCTGAAGCTTCTTCCTTATCACAAATGATTCACACAGTGATGCAGTGGAATATAAATTAGACTTTGAATAGAGGATTCGAATCTGGCTTGGAACAAGGTTTTTTAACTTCATTTTCAGAGGCAGCCTTTTGAATGCAAGTTGATAAGCTTTATGAGTTTATAAGTGCATTAACTGTCCCTAATCTGTAGTTGAGAGTATTTTAAGACTTTCCCATAACACATGGTTATGTGAGTACACATTTACAAAACCATTTTGAGATAGCTTTGTTAGTCAGCTATGCAATAACTAAGGCTTCAGAAGATTATCTGTAAGCCAAACCACTGTATTTTTGAAAAGTTCTATTGTTTACTTTTTTTTTTCCCCATTCCTAGACAGATATCATGATGGGTTATTTTCTTTTTTGGCTTTTTGGCATATTTCTCTTGACTTGAAGTTCAAGTATAAAAGACAATTACTTTCCCAAAGTTGATAAAACAAGAAAGAAGCATTTCATAGTCAAATTCATGCATTTAGGAATTAATAGCAATAATTTTTGATGTAGTTTTGGGACTAAAGATTGAAAGTATCAGTGGGAGCTTTGACTATATTAAACTACCCCAGGATGAATGCAAGTCATGAATATAATGAAGCTCTATGAAGCAAATATAAGCCTAGATATATAAGATATTTATAGTTGAAAGAAGTACTGACCACTTTTTTGTCCAGAGGTCTGCTAGTACTGGGCCTGCAGGGACTTAAACTGCTATCACATTTTCCTTGCTTACCAGCCAATAGTAACTGGAATGCCCCACTGATGCTTTGCCCTGTTTCTTTACCACCTGTGATGGTTTCACTCCTTTGGTTTGCAGCCAAACACAGTTGCTCTCTCACTCTTCCCCTGCACCACCCCCCTCTGCCCCCCTTTCCTCTTAAGGGAGAGAATTGGGACAGTAAGTAAAAAAATTTGTGGGTTGAGATAAAAACAATTTACAAAATAAAACAAATAAAATGATAATGATAAGAACAGTAATAACAGAATATACAAATGAGTGATGCACAGTGCAATTGCTCACCACCTGCTGACCGATGCCTAGCCTGTCTTCAGGCAGTGATCCTGGAGCAGAGACAGTCCCGAAACTGAAACCACAATCCCAGAAGAGTGAGCCCAAGTGATCCCCAAGGGAATACTCCCGATTTCTGGTCAACCCTGGTTAATATATTGAACATGACGTGATATGATATGGAATACCTCATTGGCATATCCACTTGCCAGTTTTGGGTTTTTCTAATTACTATGCTTTCCCCCTCCCAGTCCTTTACACCTGCAAACTACCCAAACACGTTGGTCTTGGGCTCCAGAAGCAACTAATAACATTAGTAACTTATCAACATTCCTCTCATAAAAAATCCTATACTGAAACTAAAACACAGCTATTCTAGGAACTAAGAAGAAAATTAACTCTACCCTAGGAGAAACAGGACACCACCACATCAGCTCAATACTATATTTGTCATGAATATTCCTTATTTTGTCAAGCATAATGTGATAAGTATAGTGATGATCAGATAGCACACAGATTTGTCCAGCAGTATGAGACAGAGCTATGACTCCCCTTTATATACAGTTAACAATTCCTTATTTTGTATTGAGTTGTATGGCTAACACTCTGAAAATAACTTTTTAATGTGGGAAATTATTTGGCAACAATATGGTTTCTATGACTATAAAGAATATAATAAGTCTACCCTATAAAAACAGACCAGAAAAAAGTCTCCACCTTTTTGTTACTCAGAAAAAACTGGGAAAGGGACAATGATTATTGTATCTCTCTTGCGTACACAACATACAAACGCAGTGTGTGCATTTTGAAAAACTCCACAGCAGATTATCAATAGGGTTATAAAATTAAATATTCTGGGAATATTTGACTATGATCTAATTCCACTGTAGAAAATAAACTTCTTGGTTAAGTAATGTTTGCTAGCATGACCAATCAAACTCATTAAAGAAAAAAGATTGAAATTTCTTATCATTGTAAAGCTGTATTAAAAGAAGAAAAGTCATCATTTTTTTTCCATTAAAATAAACTTTACTATATTTAAAATATATTTTATTTCTTACAAGTGAAAAATATTTAATATTTCCCATAGTTATTAATAATTTAAAAAACCCCTCAAATTAAATATGGTTTATTTTGTACCCTTAAGCCACATACAACAGAAGTTCTGGTGATGTAACAAGAATAAACAATAATCATTCTCCCACACTGGAATTTGAGTGAAGTTTTACATTCTTTGTCTTTAACTTTTAAAGTGGCTTTGTATGTTTATTTTTCACTGCAGGAGTATCCAGTTTGCTTATGGTATACCTGAACTATGGGAGCCAGGACCTGAGTGCATACCTTGGCCTCATCCCCAATGTACATTGGGATGAAGACCTATCACACACCAGTCATCTCTCATGTCCTGTTTTTTTGGGAAGGAAAACTGTCTCAAAAAGTACTCTGAGAGAGGCTCCAGTAAGGATTTCATTACTCACTGTAGTGCTCCAAGCCAATACCTGCGCATCTTATGTCCAACAGTGAAATTGTGGCAGTGAGAATTTCATGTGCGGCTGCTTCTGACTGGGGCTAGTGGTGCTGTATACTCATATTTGTGTTCAAACAGTAGAAGGAATGTGTCTTGGGCTGATTTATAGGAGGTGGTACAAGCAGACGTGCCAGTTGGTTGGAATCTGCGGGCTAGTGTTGTGTTATCAACAAGGCTTGAATTCTGCTTAATCTTCCACTTACTTTCTACAGCTGAGCAAAAACTGGTTGGATGACTGATCTCAGGTTATGTTAAAATGTTTGGGTTTTGGCTGTGGCAGTTCAAGAGTGGACACCTTGCTCTTTCAGCCATCTGTGCTTTGGGAGCAGTAGCCTTCAGAAAAGGACTAAGACCAGAAACCATAGGCAGCACCTTTAGCTGTACTGTCTAAGTGGGTCTTCATCCTCAAGTCAACACTGACAGACATGTTTCCCAAGCAGCCTGATGTTGAAGACATGAAGGATGCTAAGGTCTTTCCCTTTGAATGTGCAAATTCCAGATCTCTCTTGCTCTACCTTCTTTTCTTTTCTTTTCACACAGTTTTCACCTAAAAACTACTAAAAACACAGGAATCAAATATTTTATCAAATTTATATTTTAGAATGGTTTTAACTGGACATGAATGTAGTTTTGTCTTTAATCATTGTCTCACATCCTCAACAACTTGCTTATTTAATTTCTGTAATGCACATATCTAGTCACATATGACAAGAAGTTTAATCCAATATCTTAATTTCGGTTTGGTTGTTCTTCTAACTTAGGCTTAGTGATCCTCTATGTCTTTCCAGCTGGTGAACAGACTTATGCAAGCTGTCTCTCTCTAAACTCTTCTGAATGTCCATTGAACATTTGCATTGAAAAACAGTCACAAAGGCTCTTTATGCTGAAATCATTACCTTACACCTTCCTGGGAATTTTCTGCCCTGTGTAGGGCTGCAGGAGCTCATGGGCACTCTCTGCAAGTGGTGGATTCCCAAGAGGCAACAGAGACAAAACTGCATTGAACCTGTTTGGCGGATAAAAGCATCCCTCTTCTCTTTTTTGTAGCTGAGTCCCTCAGGACCTGGGGCAATTTGGGCAGAGATCTGTTGAACTCAAGTGGTGATATCAAACTAGATTCTAGAGTTCACTCTGGAAAGTCTTTTCTCCTTTGCAGACTTTCTCAAAGTTTCTTTTACATTTTCACTTAACACTCTTCCACCAAATAATCTTTCTCTTGTCTTTCTTTTTTCCTTGGCTCAGTCCTCTTCCCCTCAACAGACCTTGTATTATTAGCTAATAAATTCCTGACACAGATCCATAAATTTAAATACCAATCTTTTTAATGAACAGCTAGGTTCTCCCTGGATCTAATTTGAAGCTTAGCAACCATTATTCTTTTCAGTCTGTTCCTCTGTTACGTCCTTGTGCCTCAGAGTTTCCCAGGTTACTGAGCTCTGGTATCACCATCAGAGATGATACTTTCTGGGCCTCTGCTCTTCATATAACTGATTAATTGAACCAAGCAGTTTCTGCATTCCCCTGTTCCTGACAATTGTGTGAAAGGTGGAAGCCCATTCTAAACCTCATGTAGTTCTCATAACAGCTGTCCACAATGTAACTCTTGATTTCTTCTCCCTAGAGTACTGTAGTTAATAAGAATGTGTGCCCTTGATTGGAGCCATAGCTTTACATTTTAATACAAATTCATTCAGTCATACAAATCAGTATGTCCAGATGACAACTTTGAAATGTCAGTGGAACTCTTAACTTCCTTGTATGGACTTTTTTAACTTTTTTTTTTTTTTTCCTTTTTAATTTAAATGCATGATAGTGAATACTGATTCTTTGTTAAAAAGTGTTGCATAATTCCATAATGTAATTTATTACATTATAGGTAGCTTTATCGCTGTCTTTTTCCAGGATTGTAATATTCGACTTTGCAACCTTAGAATTATTAACATTTGTGTGTAATGCAACTACAATTTTTACATGGTGATTACGTTAACATGATGCTAAGATTGTACTCATAAACAATAAGAACAAAAAAGCCAAGACCCCACTTGGCATATGAACTGCATTTCAAAACTGTTACACATATGCATTAAGATTCAATCTTTTATTGCTCAGTATAATATTGTTAAGGGGACACAATAGGAGCAACTCAGTCAAATATCTTTTGGAACACTGTTGAATTTACTAACAATATATTCCTGATATGAGTGCAGCAAGCCAAGAAAAATTTTTAGGATGCTGAATGCAAAATGAACAATGGGTCTCTGACTTCTCATTTGTGCTGTAAATAAAAGTCTAGGTGTAGATTAGAAATTAACTAAACTATAATACATCATCCAGGATTTTATATTGTGTTTTGGAATTATTTACGTGCTGCTGCTTGTTTTCTTGTATTGGGCCCATGTATACATACACTATACAAGCTGTGATACCCACTGCAAGTGTAAAATAATTCTGCTTTCTTTCAAAACTTCTATGAAGTGAATGTCTTAAGTTAAAAAGTCAAAGAGATCTTTTATTCCTTGTCCCTTTTCCCCCAAATATCCATATTTAGATTGTTTTATTAGCTTTTTTTATTATATCCAAATAGTATAGTATTTTTTCAGTGGACAAATTAATACTGGAAAGATGTTATGACTAGAGATCTCTCAAATCTGGTCACTGAACAAGGGAACTTAAAGAACTTCCTGTGCTTTTAAGGATACTCCACATATACAAAGATCACATCTATCACCTCTTTGGTCCTGTTCTAAACATCTGTGATGGGATATTGCATGTAGAACTTAGCTGTTTCATACTTTTAGTGATGTCTATGTCATTATTCTAGCACAAAGTCTGTTTCACTTGGAAAACACTTGATTCAGAAAAAGTTTTTGTGTCTACTGCTGTTTTTTGGCCTCTGACAGGAAAAATTGCTGTGTGGTTCCATTGTTGCCTGTGCAGGTGGTTAATGAGTAGACCAAGCTTGCATTTATGGATATTTGTATCTTAGATCTTTCACTTCTTAAAATGTGAAATTACTTTATCACACATAGAGAATCCATAAAAACTTGACTTCCTTACAGTTTTATTTGTCCTTTTCCTAAGAAAACAAAATCTGTTTTCTTTAAACCTCATCTTTTATGATGCATTATGTCGGCTGGTCAAAAAAGAGTACAATGAACCATGGGAGAGAACCAGAAACCTGAATTATGGTGTTGTAATTCATGGTTCACACACTTCTCGTCAAATCACATTTGATTTTAGATGAAGTCTTAATAATTTTCTTTCTTAACCACAGTTGACTAGTGGGATTCAGTCTGGCGAAGTCCCTGGCGTTTATTTTATTGTTTTCTTTCAGGCTAATATCTTAATATAGATTTTGTAGGAACACATCCCAGCTTGTCACAGTTGTATTTATCTTTATGAAGGAATTGTAAAGTTAATGGTTCAACAATTTTGTCAGTCTTCTCTTTTATAAAGCCAAGGTTGTGGAGAATTCCTATACAATGGAAAGTTCATATTTCTTTTTAAATTAATCCAAAAAGAGCCTTTTGGATTCCAATGTCATACCATACTGGTATGACATTGGAATACACTAATGCAGTGTTGAATGACTTGATATTCACTACATATTGGTATCTCAAAAAAGGAAAATGTAACTTCAAGGCTGGTCTAAGAAAATAAAGTAAAATAAACAGGTAGAAAGTTTAGCCGATTTACTGGGTGGCATAAAAGATACTTTTTAATTTTCAAAGGAAATATATATACAGGCTAAAGGTAGAATAGTTATCAAGCAACAGAAAATATCTGTCATATAAATAGGAGTTATTTTTCACAGAAATTACTTTCAGCGGGGCTTTAAAATGATTACTTTTTTTTCTTTGAAAAGTATGATGATTGTACTACTCTCTCTTTGAGCAAATTTACTGAAGCCATGTTTACATCATTTACACCATGTTTCCATATGAAAAACATGTGCAATATCTGATATTTTAGCCCCTTGTTAGAGGAATGAAACCCAAAATGTATTGTTAGCTACCAGAATGATTTGCGCACTAAAGAGAAGCCACTTGGACTAAGCTGGTGGGGAATCTGAGGGTGAAAGTGTTGGTAACAGAATTAATGTGGTTGTCCTACATAACTACATAACTAGGGTTAGGTGTCTTGTTTAGTGTCTACTACGTTGCAGCAAGGTCTCTTCCCTCAGAGAAAATGATTTTCTTTCAGAAAGCACATGCAGGAGAAGGAGGCATGCTTTTCTTTAAAGGCACACCTCCTCTAAATTTGTTGTTGGGACACTCTTTAAACGTGTGAGGTTTGGGCTCAGTTTTCTCCACTTGGGGAGATTCAAACCATTGTCTTTCTCTGCAGAACATCCAATGCTTTTTGAAACTGGAGCAACTGGAGTAACTTACTGCCTCCCCTGCTGAAGCAGACACACACTACAAAGATTTCACTGGGCTCAGAAGAGAGCCAGAGGAAGTCTAGTTTAAAGCAGTAGGGAAGCCTGAAGCTTCATGCCTACTTCACAGATTGTCATTGTATTTTAGACAATAATGTTTCATTGTAAGGTCACAGTTAATAGACACTGAAGATAAAGCTCTTGCATAACACAGGCTGGGCTGACACTGCCCCTTTCTTTCCCTCTTTCTCTCGTGCCCTACCTTGTAAATAAGAACATCTGAAATTTTTCATTTTATGGCCCAATAAAAGCCCTTTAACAAGCTTGTAATTCCATCAGACTTCAAATGCATGGATTGAATTTCTTCACACAGTCAGCCTTTTGTGCTGAGAATAGGCATTTACTTCATCTTAAACAAACGTTTCAAAAGTTGGCTTTCAAATTACTGTGTTTTGTACATGGTCTGTAGTGGTTTTAGTAACTGATATCTCTGAACAGTCATTCCTCAGTGTCTATGCTGGTTCCTTGTCATCCTGAGTACTGCTCAAACATCAGATATGGGCCAGCTTCAAAGAATGACTGAAGGTGGTTCAGTCCAAGGGCTGTGCTGCAGTGGGACCACACAGTAGGACAGAAAATTGGGGCCCAGAGAGAGCAGAGAGACAAACTGCCTGACTACAGTTTAGAGAAGACAAAAGCTACAGTGGTGTGAAGATGTGTGGAAGAGACATGGACAAGAAACTTGTCAGAGCAAAACATGGTAAAAAAGAAGAAAT
>NW_010296535.1:0-3070 GCF_000700745.2 Antrostomus carolinensis | reverse complement strand
AGTGGCTGTGTATGTGAGGGGGTAGGGAAATGCTAACCCAAAAAGTTCCTGACTAGGTCTAAGTGTTAGGAACAAGAATAAAAGCGAGGCTAGGACTAACTGGAAAAATGTGTCACAGATCGGGACTGGGAAGATTTTTGCTTCAGTTTGAAGCAGAAAACCAAGTCATAGGCCTAGGGCAATTGAGACTGGATGAGGGTCTTTCTGACCGAGATAAACCCTGAGGAGAAAGGAAATCCGGCTTCAAGCAAGAAAATACTTGAATTAGGAAGCAGCCATGTGAACAGGCAGTGAATGAGACATATACCAGAAATACATGAAAGAACTGGAGCTGTGAAATTCCTTCTTTATCCATGTCCAGAAGAGGTGAGGCAAGCCAGGAGACATTGGATCAGTTATTTCCCTTCTTACTGGGTGTCATGGCTAGCTGTTGCTAACTGTTTATTTCTACTTCCTTTTCTCTTTCCTTCTATCTTCACCCTTCCAGCAGAGTAAGTAATGGGTCAGCCTCCTTTTAGCTTTTCTAGATTCGGTGATGCCTGTAATAAGGTGTTATTTCTTGCCTGAACAGAGCCTTACATTTTTTGTAAGTCCGATACCATCATAGACAGCAAGTCTGACTCCTGGGATGCCAGTATTATGACTATATTTCACAAAGATAAAGTATAACACTCTTAAATAAAACCTCTTGTAGGGCTGAAATAGAACTTCTTTTTGTATTTATATCAAATACCTGTTCCCTTATGTGCAACTTCCTCCTCAGGTTAAGCTAAATTATCTGAATTTTGCCACCTCAGGCAAAGGTCTCATCAAAGCAGTCTCTCTCACCTATGGTTTTGGAAACTCATTGTGGAACAGACTATGGAGAGGACAAAGTGGATTATATCTAGCAGGAGGCTCATGGCAAAGCTGACCAGCATGGATTTTTCAAAGAGAAGCAAGGCCTAGGCTAGCCAGCATTGCTAAGGATTACAGGTGTCCAGTCTTTACAGTCCAAGTTACCTGCATGATAAAGGAGAAACTGGATTTGCCCTTCCATTGAAAAGATCATGCCACATTACAGTTTTTAAGCTTACGTCTACTTCATACAGTGATAATATTGTGTAAAACTCAGTAAGCCAGTTGAATTTTAAATTGATTTCTTCAGCCATAGCATACACAAAAAAATTTGGGAGTGATACAGAAGACTGCATGAATGTGTACCTATGTGGCAATAGGTATATTTTTGTTGCTTTACCCATATAGCTGTCAGTTGCAGTACACAATACAAAATAGTGAATTTTTTTTCCCCTCACAGTTAAAGAAAACAAAACACATTTTTAATTGGTGTCAATAAAATATTATATTAGCTGAAATAATCACTGGCAATGATTTATTGTCAAAGCTGATTATTTTGCATGTGAAAATTTGTTTTCGTAACTCCCCAAAATTTTCTTTAAAGTCAATCTTTTGGGAAAATATTCCTGTAACTCCATTAATTTTAATGTGAGTATCACAGCAAGCAAATTTAAAAAATGATAGTACAACTGTACTTGAAAATCCTGTAAGTTATTAATAGGATAAATTATATTACTAGACAAATTTCAAAGGAAAAATTAGAATAATTGCTGTAAATAAAGTGCCCTGGACACTGTATTTCAATCTCCAACTGCAACATGAATATGTTACACCATAATTTTCATACAGTAATTGTACATCAACAAACACTCAGCAAATCTACTCATTATCTTTGTACTATATTATGGCTCAGTAGTCAAAACACGTAGTGCACTTGTATATATACCTTTATATTTTCAAAAAGTCTTTGCATCAGACCTCCTTTAATTATGGAAGTAGTGTTTGAAGTTGCCCCTAGCCTCTGGGACTTAAGTCAACAACTTGTCTCTAGTTGAGGAGGACAAGAAACAAAAAAGGTAAAATATCCTGGTTCTAATTTCTCTTTCCTAACCCTAAAGATGCTTTTTTTTTCTCTTGTTAAACTGCATAATAAATCCCCTGTTAGTACAACAAAGAGATGGAAACTTACTTACCTCTCTCTCTAAATATAACACATATTTTCTTTTACTCAGCCTCACTCCCTATCACAATTCAGACAAGAGTAATGCCAATGCTTTTGATCCCTGCTTTGATGTGCAGAATAGGATTATGTTGAGCAGAGTTCAGGATGTATTTGCCTGTTTTGTTTGTTTGGTATGCTGAGTTGGATCTTGAGAATAAAAATTTGTCAGAACTGTAGCTGTTACCTAACAAGAAAAATTTTAGGTATTTCAGTATTTTTCAGCTAAATTTTAGAAGCCTGTGTTCTGCAGAAACATTCTATGTAGGACCACTTACCCTAAGAAAATAGTTTGAATATTTCAGACACTCCTTCACCCTACAGTTATTTTAAATTCTACACATTTCAGGAACCTGCTGTAGTATTTATTATGTATTTTGGTCTAAGAGTCTATATCAGAGTCTTTTTATTAGGATTTAGGAGGAGAAAAACATGACCAAACTGAGCTTTTGTTTACATGTGACTATTTTTCTGTCTTCCAACAGGGTCTTCCAATATTGTCATGTCAAATTAATGGAAATTATTGGTGCTTAAGAACGACTTTGTTGACAGTACCATCCTGACATGAGTAGAGGTATTCACTGTCCTCTTGTAGTCAACCCACTCTCTTCAGCAGATATAGATAAAAGTGTCTGAAATGAATAAATTTTTCCCATCTTCATAAATGTTTAAATTAGGAACTGACCTTCCTGGTTCTCTGATCTGATCTTCTTTACAGCAGGACTCAACAGCATGAATCATAAAATTTAATCCAGTAACACCTTCCTCAGATCTATCCTGAGCCTTTACAACAGTAAATGTCCAGATATTCAGGCAAGTAACAAAGCCACCCTTGGTTCTCATTAAAATCAAATCCTTTGCTTTTCATCTAGCTATATGAGGTATAACCCATAATTTCAGGAGCTCATGTGCCGTACGCAGAGAAGATATATACATGTAATTTTTAAAACTGATATAAAAAGTGGCTAGAGAGCATATATATAAGTGGCTAGAGAGCAGCCAGGTGGAAAGGGA
>NW_010296534.1:58510-62015 GCF_000700745.2 Antrostomus carolinensis | reverse complement strand
ACCAACCCCTGAGGGACACCACTCGTCACTGTGATTATGACAACATTACTCCATCAATAATTCAAGATTAACCTCCTACAAAGAAAAAAGAGCACTTTGCTTTCCACAAGGAGAAATGACGTTGCATGTCTCAGCAGAAGCAGCTTCTCAGTTCTTCATGCTGGACAGTAAGATGTAAGACAGCATGCAACAAGCCAATCATAAAAATAATTCCAGTATAGCTTTCAAGAATAAAAAACTCTGTAAAGATTTTTGGTGCTAAGAAATGTGAAAATGCAGAAAATGCAGAAAACAAGGAAAATTGCTTTTCAAGGTTGCTGCTGAAAGAACAAAAAGCACACCATAGTATTATTCATACACATCACTTCTGACAGCAAATTAATTATTGTAGTTTTCCAAGATTTACCCATAGATAAATGACAACCTGGGGGCAGGAGAGAGTGTTGTGCATTACCAACATTACTTTTTTCAACAGAGAAAACAATTAAAGATTTTTTGCTGAAAAGGACACATTTTTCTCTGTGGGCACTGATGCCTCAAGCCATGGAAATATCAAAATGTTTTCCACAGTTATTCATTCCTACAGAGATGAAAGAGGAATAATCCATCATCTGCTTGATTTTTGTGAAGAAAGTAATGAAACTGCAGTAGGAATATTTGAAAATATAAGTAGTTTACCAAAATCAATGCTTTGACCTTCAGTCATGCATTATTATTATTTGCAACTGATAGTGCTAATACTGACTTTAGGGGACAACCCTTTCTCTGAAATCTAATTAGCAAATACTTTTTCCAGCTATCTGGCCAGCTCATGAAATATATGCAATAGCAAACACAGTACAAATATGTCATCCTTTAATCCTCAGGATTTAAATCCAGTAATTTCCTCATTCTCCAGTGGAGTTTTGGAATTAGAAAATATATTTCATTCTACAAAGCTTTGACTACATAAAAATATTGTGGCATGCCTCCACAAAGCATGCTTTTTATAATTTCCAGATAAATGGATCTTAACACTTTCCTTACGTTTTTTAGAAAGATGAAGATAGCGATGAGAGACCCTTCTGTGAAAACTTTTTTTTTCCTTTCCCAGAGTGATAGTAATTTGGTTGGTGGTTTGGTTTTTTTTTTTCAAATTATAAACTTGTATGTGACATATTCAGTGAAAGTTAATTCCCAGAAAAAAAACCTAATGAAATAATCTTCAGTCCTAAATGCAAATCTGCTCCAAAACCAAATCCAAGCAAAGAGAAAAAGGCAGAATTTGCCTTTAGTTCACCATACATTAAAAAAAGCTGAATTCACATTCTGATTTCAGGAACATAACCAGAAACCAGAATCTTTGTCTGAAAAGAGACCATCTTTTTAGTAAACTGTAATTATTAACCAAGGGTTGAATCCTGATAAGGGCAAAATGTGGATTATTTGTATTAGGAATCACACACAAAAAGTGAGCTGAGAGTACATTCTGGATTTAAGAAATCCTGTCCTAGTAAATGCTCTGACAGTCTAATGTCAAGATTGACAACACACACTGTTTAAAAAATAATATGGAACTTATGATAGCTGAAATGTATATTGGAGGACCAAAAATGTACATCTGAGAAAAAAATACATAATCCCTGGAACAAAATGTTTGTATTCTTCCTTTGGTATCCCCTAATGCCATGCAAAGAAGGTGGTCAGCCTCTGCAATGATTTCTCAAGGATTTTTAAAATATTACTCTGGACTTCTTTTTATTAGAAACTAGTTCCACTGTGAGGATAACCAACTTTATGCAGATAATTACAGCCTGCTTTGAAATATAAACACTTTTTAATTTCAAAAATAAAAACCAGTCACTATATTCCCATATGTCTTCTAAAAACTCGACAGTTAGAACAATTAGCATTTTCAGATCTTACTGTCTCATAGAAATCCCTAATACTCCCCAGAACACCTCTTCTGAACATTTGGTCGGTATTTAACATTGTAACATCACTTGGGCAAGAGCCACCTTTTTTTTTTTTTTTTGCCTTTTCAGGATATTCTAGTAGAACAAGAGTTTGCTTGGTATTCCAGATGAAAGGACTGCATATGTAACTATATGGACTTGGTTGTCCAATTTTTGTGCACTCAGAATTGGTCCATCTGCATGCACATTTTTAAAAAAGAAATGCATAGACAAATACTAACAAAATTATAACCCCACAGTTTTGATTAAATTGTCAAGCTACCCATATCTACCCTGCAAAATGTCCATCTATTTTCATTATAAACAACTGGTACGAAGTTGCTATCTAGCCACATGCTAATTACAGTACCTTAAGAAGGAAGTTAGACTTGGATAACTTTTTTCTTTAAGCAATCAAACGAAATTTAAATATAACGTAAGTATGAATTGTTCAGTGGGAGTAGGAGGGACACAGTCTTAAAGGGAAGATGACAAGAGATAGGCATCACATAAAAAATGTGCACTGCCAATAAATTTTTGTATCAAAACTTCATTCATAAAGTTCTTGTTACCACACTTTCTGTCACCTTCTTTCATATTTCCACTTTTAGATAAAGTCTTTGGCCACATAAAACCAAACAGGTATTCACAGTAGTTCCACAGTGGTGCTAGCAAGACCTCTCAGCAAGTATGAAGTCCACAATACAGGCTCTGATTCAGCAAGCAAATTTACTACATCTGCACTCTCAAAATTTAGTTTTGGTTATTCAGTTATTAATGCCGTTGGTGGAAACATGGAGGTGACTGCTAAAGAGTCTGTAAAGATTTTCTCAAGATAATCTGAGCTGATGGCTTATATAGTTTTTCATACTTCTTGTGGACTTTAATAACTGCTTTTATAGATTGTTGCTTTCTTTAAGTAGCACAGATATAGCCCAATAAAGTGACCATGGTTTTACCTCTGTACGCTTTTGCATTTTTTTTAATATCCACTTTAAAATCTCTTTTAACAGTAGTGAAATCAGGGTCCATTATTTGGCAGGTGCTTTAGATGACTACATACTACATTTTGATGACATAAGATGTCCTTATGTTGGTGCTTTAAGAGCCGAAGCTGCAGGCAGCTTCAGCCTTGAGCAATTAATTCCTGACCTTGAGTGAAAAATAAAACAAAGTGGACTAACAAGCAAGAATGTGAATGAGACAAGATAAGGATGGTTTGTGTGCTGGAATCAGTAACCAGTCAGAAGTAAAAGAATGGCTCGTGAACAGGTGGAATTTTTCAATCATGTCAATTGTTTAGGCTCATGTGTGATGAGCGGTAACGAATCAAAAGTGAAAGGATGCCGTGTGCTTGGGGCATGCTGGAGGAAAAAAGGCTGTATAAGCAGTGCAAAGCTTCAATAAAGTGCTGATGCCTGATGCCTGAAAACATCTTGGTACTGGTCATTTCTTCATCCGCTGCATCCTTACACTTATTCATTCACCATAATAGGCCAATTTTATCCTATTTCTTAGGAAATCCTGGTAAAATAACAAGCTAAATTCAGAGTTTACCTCTCTGTTCTTTC
>NW_010296534.1:7781-58499 GCF_000700745.2 Antrostomus carolinensis | reverse complement strand
CAAGAGCTTGATCACTTCCCTTCTCTTTTTATCTTAGGTTTCTTTTCCTGCAGATGAATGATCTTCAAGGACTGCAGCTCTTATTATTATGGACTGGTGTTATTACTCTGTGCTATTGCCCAGTGTCATAGGATGATTTACTTGAGCAGTTAACATGCAAGAAAAAAAATTCATCATTTTCACTTTTAACATGACAAAGATAGAACTTTGGGTTACTTTCCATAATTCATAGCACCATTCAATCCTTTCCTTTTTGTGGTATCAAGATTAATCTTAGTACCAACACTATTCTATTTGTCTGAAGTTGCTCACTTCAAGGTTTTTCTTTCTGTTATTGAGCTGTTCTAAACTCATTAATCCCTTTGACTTCAAAAAGCTATGCAAGGTTTGTAGAAATGCTCCTCAACCCCATTTAAGAGAAACCACAGAATCACACAGAATCACACAACGTCAGGGATTGGAAGGGACCTTGAAAGATCATCTAGTCCAATCCCCCTGCCGGAGCAGGAACCTA
Organism: Antrostomus carolinensis; assembly: GCF_000700745.2. NCBI lineage: Eukaryota > Metazoa > Chordata > Aves > Caprimulgiformes > Caprimulgidae > Antrostomus > Antrostomus carolinensis. The sequence continues at coordinate 57,985 of NW_010296534.1, read as the reverse complement.
AATGAGATCACACAGGAAGGTGTCCAGGCGGGTTTTGAATGTCTCCAGAGAAGGAGACTCCACAACCTCCCTGGGCAGCCTGTTCCAGGGCTCTGTCACCCTCACCGTAAAGAAGTTTCTTCTCAAGTTTAAGTGGAACCTCCTGTGTTCCAGCTGAGAAGAGCCTGGCTCCATCCTCCTGACATTCACCCTTTACATATTTATAAACATTAATTAGGTCTCCCCTCAGTCTCCTCTTCTCCAAGCTAAAGAGACCCAGCTCCCTCAGCCTTTCCTCATAAGGGAGATGTTCCACTCCCTTCATCATCTTGGTGGCTCTGTGCTGGACTCTCTCAAGCAGTTCCCTGTCCTTCCTGAACTGTGGGGCCCAGAACTGGACACAGTGTCTGACAAAATATCAAAGTACCGTATTTCTGACTTAAGCTCACAATGTATCAGAAGAGAGCACAAAACTTTAATTTATTGATAACTTTGCACTCAGCCACACTGAATCTATATTTTATTTCCTCTCAGCTCTAGGCATTATTAGTGCAGAGAACAAATGGAAGAAGAAAGATAAAGGCCTCAGAGAACACAAATAAATGTAAATTAATATGAAAATATGATAGATGAGCAAATGTTACACTTAATCAGAGATGGCAAATAATAAACAAAATTAATTTTTAAAAAAATGCAATCAAAATTAAAGAAAGGGGCATTTTAGCTTTGTTTCTGTTGAAAAGTGTAAACGATGTGATACACAGAAAAACTATTTCTGTCAAATTTGAAAACAATTATAGAATAAAAAATGTTGGGCTTAAAATAATTCAAAACAACTTAAAAAGTAAAGTTTACAACAAATACTCTGCAAGACAGAAGACCCAGTTTACAGTAGTGATTGAAACAAAAAGAAGATAAAGGAATGAGATATAACAAAAAATCAAATTATGTTTATAAATAAAACATGACAAAGTTCAAACTGTGGAAAAAGGTACCATAAGAAGTCAACTAGTAAGACAGTATAAGCAACAATATTTTTTTTCGTTAATATAAAGAAGAAACTATTTATGTAAATAAGGCTATTTATAAGGGTATTTATATAAAGAAGAAACTAAATGTGGAAATAACAATGCCAAATTTACTAATCAATGTGCATTACTTCCCCTCCCACACCACACTTGACAGAGGACATGAATCTACTGTAGCTTGCTGACAGATGACTCAGGCACCAAAACTTATATATAAACCTAAAGCACGTAAGGAGTGAATACCACAATTACTTTACATACAAAACACATAATAAATTATTAAATTGAACTAGATGCAGCAGCCAATGTCAGCAGTATCATTCTTCATTTTGAAGGCTGGTCTATTTTATACAAGACTATGATCTTGTAAGTGAGCGTACCGCTCCAAAGCATACATACCTATACACATTCTTCTCCAGTGGGCAAGATGCTTTGACAGACAACTTTTCTATATGAAACAGCAACTACATTACAACTGAACCTGCAAACTAATTTCCAGATCTTTCTTTCTCCTTGAAATAATTTTTTCTGTGTTTTCTAAAAACACAGTCTATTCTACTTTTCTCACCAAAGTTTCTTTTCTATCAAACCCCATTTTTCTTCTGAACTGGTGACAGATGCAAGTTGCAGCATGGCAAATTTGAATTAGATAAGATATTAGGAAAAAGTAATTTGACAAGGGTGGTCAAACATTGGAACAGGCTGCCTAGAGAGGCTGTGGGATCTCAATTTTCTGAGACTTGATTCATAGCCCAGAGTAACCTGACCCTGCCCCGCAGCTGGATCTAACTTCAAAGCTTTCATTGGAGAACTGGACCAGATAATTTCCAAAGTTCCCTTCCATGCTAAATTATTCTGTGATTCTAGGAACTAAGGATGGAGTTAATTTCATCTAAGTTTGTCTAGAGGACTACCTAGATGATTATCCTATAGAGAAAGACAAGCACTTAGAGAAGCAAATTCAGCTCAACACCTTAGTCAGTTTTCTTAAGACTGGGACTCTTAGTCTTCATGGTTTTGTCCCTCCAGTAATCACAAGAAAAAAAGACTATCATCTTACACTTTGATATATAACTTCTATATAATCTCAGGTTAGACGGATTCCAATTTGAGGAACAATTTTTGCATCAGTTGCAGCTACATGTTAATATTGAGCTTTATGCATTAACAGAACAGAAAGATAACACAATACAGTGACTTAACACTGCTTGCTACCACAGGTACCATAACCAACAGACTCCAGATGTGCCATTTCAACAGCACATTTTCGACTTCTGTAGAAGAGAAGTATCTGACTTGCAGTTTCTTTTTGAAATGGGGCACTCATTCAGTCTGAGAGACCAGTCTCCAGCATGCAGGTCAGAAGAGCTCTTGTGTCGCACTGTATGGATAACAGATGGAGACTCATTTTTTTAATTTTTTTTTTTTACATGATCTGCGTACTTTTGCCTAGGGAGTTCAATTTATTGGGTTAGCCAAGTCTATATTTTTCTAAAAGCAGTTACAACAGAGGGCAGTACTGTTGATGAACTATCTTGTCATAATTTACAGGCATGGCCACAGAGACATAAGCACAGATGTTCCCATATTCTATGTTAGGTATCAACAAGCCCTAAAGTCACAAATTACAGAAACATTTAATAAAGACATGTAAACAGTGATCAAAAGAGCATAGTGTAGGTGATCCCATGTTATAAGATTTCACATTCCCTCAGAAATACAAAATAATGGCAAAATTTATGATAAATCATCAGCTATCAATGAATGCAGCTACAAAGACTGGGTTACCACTTCCTGTTAACTATAATACCATACAAAAATAAAGTGAGATGACAGAAGTTCCTATATTCATTAATTGTATTTTCCAATAACAGATTTTAAATAAGATTTCAGTAAGAGTGAGCATAACATGAAAAAAAAGGGATCTTTGCCCAACTCGTGTGGTTGGGTCTCCCCAAGGCAAACGGAACTGCTATTGTTCTGTCACTTTTCTTTCCTTGTTTAGGTAAGGACTGTATTGTCTCAGCTTTGCAACAAAAGCTGTTAATACAATTTACTAGGAAGAATACAATCTCATTATATCCATGTTTTAGTGATGACTTCTTCACTGCAAAGCCCATCTGGTGGTCAAATTGACCTGAACGTCCTCATTATAGTAATTTTAATATAAGGTTTTAATTTAAATAATTCTATCAACAATGACTGTTTTAACATATTCAGCCCCAATAACTTGCTATCTCCCCAGGCTTCTCAAGTTCAAGGGAATTTTTGTTACTCTTCCACAACCCCAGGTTAGATGTAGCCTGCTGAATTTCTCCCTACTCAGATGAATATGACCCTTGTTCTTGGGACTACTAACAGCCTTTAGCTGGACAGGTCCAGTGCAGGTCTGAAAGAACCCTTCGCAATTTGCAGGTTTGGGCTAACTGTAATCACCCTACCTTACTTCATAGAGGTGAGGACAGCATACAAAACCAAATTAAAAGGTGTGCCATGCTTGCTACTTGACCTTTCCCTTCCTGTCAGTATATTCATGAAACCTGTTTTCATGCAAAAAGGCAATGCTTTTATTTGGTTTTATTTTCTTAACTAAGCACATCTCCTTGATATTTTTCTAAGTTACCTGATATTAACAAAAGCAATACAGCTTCATGAAAGACATCTTCCCTCCATTCATGTGCTAATCTTGCCTTTGCTTTGCACCAAAATGTGTCCTAAGCTATGATGACAAATTCATATGGATAAAGGTGACTAGATTATACAATATATAGAGTTACATGTGAAGAGAGAAGAGAAAATATTGCATACTTGTTTTCATAATGCAGCTTTCAACTTTGCATGCTTTATTCCTCCCTCAAAGATTGTCATTCCTTCCCCAGCTGTGCACTAATTTCTGGTTTGCCAAAAGACCTCTGCAAATTTACAGTGAAGGGAACAGGACCAAGCCTCTCTTGTATGAAAGTGGGAGTAGATCTCTATCTGCACATAATGATCTTGAATCTACGTTCAGTTTTCTTTAGGTGCAAGGATGAGAGGAAGTGGTTCATCTTTGTTACATGCAGAAACTACAATAGGGTTTCTTTAACTTACAGATTTGATGTCAAGTTTCTGTGGGCTTAAATGCAAGAAGGACTGAAGTGTAATGCTATGGAGAAGGTCCTGAAACAGATGTGATGGCATCAAATGAAGAGTGAAAGCTGGCAAACATGTCATAAGGTTAGATAACTACCCCTTCCTGTAACAACACCCTCTGCAGAAAAAGAACTGCTACAAAGGAAAGAATTTCCCAATGGAAGAACCCTGTGTGCTTTAAAGTAAACATTTGTTTCTGTCTCAAAGATTAACCTGAAGCCCCAACAACAAACTTGTTTTACTTGAAAATGAGCAAATATATTCACCAGTACTTCCACCTCAAGGATTCTGGACAGTTGCCTCGACTTACCCGCTTATGAAGACGTTCTGCTTCCTCCTGATAGGCAGCAAGTTGTTGTTTCCATTGTTTGACATTGGCAGTGGACTCCAGCAGGGCTGCTGTGAGCTTAGCGTTATTACCCTTGAGCGTGGCCAGTTCTGCCTCCCAATGCTTGCTGATTGTCGAACTGCATGGACAGAATGAGAATGGTTAGAGCTCCCAAATCTCCTCCTTATTTTCATTTTCCTTAAAATGTCTCATATTTTTTATTTCAAAATATCCAGGAAAAATAGAACTATGCAAAAATCCTATGACTGAATGTCCAAATGAAAATCTAAATGCTCAAATTGTCAAAACTATAAATTCAGAAACTATAATACATCATTATTGGAAAACAACCTCTACCCTCCCAGTTCAATAGGGCATTTTTTTTAATAAAACATTAAGGATGAGGAAGTCCACATCAGCTTCCCAAAAGCAACAGCATGTAATTCTAGAATAGGTGTATCATTAGTCACTATTTTAATACATATGTACTGAGTGAAAGTGCTTTTTTAATCTACTACTTTATGAAATACATTGTAGAAAAAGATTTGTCACCAACTTGAGCAAAGAGAGCTAATGTAGTGCTTTGGAACTACAGCTTACTTGTCTTAATGCAAGCCTTCTAATCCTGAAATACACTTTCTTTATTAAATACCATATTTAATTTGTACTTGCAAACTCAAAGATCTGGCATTTCAACACCATAATACTATTAATATGCCTTTTCTCAGTAGTATCAGCAAGGAAACTAAAGATCAAAGAGCACAGAGATACTATTGCTTTATGCAAAGAGGAAGCCAATATTGGGGTTTTCTGAAGTAGTCTATGGAAGAACAATCCTCGTCTACAGTTTAGTTATTCTCTGAGCAAACACAGGGCTTTAATTTTCACAGGTAATTAGTTTGCCATCACCCACAGACCTTATCTTTGCACTGAGTATGCAAGGGTAAAACATCTCAAACACATCAGGTGAATGTATAAGTATGCAAATAGTTCATTAATGTTTAATTGTATAATGCTAACAGCATTCATGTGCAAATCTACATGGAAAATTAATACAGAAAATAATTAATTTTGTCTAACTAGCTTACTATTAAAGGCATCATTGAAAACCAAAGACCTGTAACTGGCCTAAATTATTTTGTATATAGGTTTGTGATTAATTATGAGGAAATATTATAATCTAATTATTTGTTATAATAAATACATTTAATATGCTTAATTTAATTATAAACTACTATTATTTTGCATGTAAGTTTATAGGTTTATTGGAATTTTGTACATAAAAACAGTGAAGCATTTTGCCACCATTTTGTCTAGCAAGTTTCTTTCTTCCATTTCATGCATATGCACAGCCCATCCCACCAAAGCATATTTCAAAAACATTATGACTCCTATAAATGCTCCTTAGGTGTTCAGAATTAAACAGTCACCACGGAACATTCATTACCAATTCAGATCACATCTACTGTTTCACTAAAACATGTCTGACTCTTCCACACTCCAGCATTTCCTTCCAAATATGCTGCTTCGTCCTCTTAAACAGGAATACAAGTTCCTTCAAATGAGGAATACGGGTTCTCTCAAATTGCTCTAGCATTTCATGATCTCTTCGAATTCATCAACGGAAATTTTATATCTTAAATAGGTAAGCTAAAATAATGATGATCCTACTTCACCAGTGAACACTGACTCACATATTAAAGATGATGAGAACAAATTTCTGTAACAAATGTCTACTCTTCTGTTTCTCTAATCAGATTTACTTTTCATTTACAGTAGTGCAGCAGATCAACAAATTCTGTAAAAAAATGCTAAAAAAATCTAGTTCATTATCATATTCATAACTCCACCTTGATGTTCTGATCTGGCAAACAAATATCTATTCCAGTCATTTCATGTAATTGAGTAGTGCTATTTAGTAGCAAATTGTGTGCATGTGACACCTATGCATGTTTACAAAATGTGCCTTACTTCTCATCTTTTCCCACAGAAGAAATATGCACGCAAGATTTTATATGGATGTAACGCAGAAGATTAAAAGCTCTGTATTCAGGACAATTATATGATAAGAACTGTTTGATCACTTAATAACCTAATTTAATATGCAAACGGAGAAGTGAATGGATTTTTTTTTTTCAATGTAATAATCTATATATCCACAATGGTACAAGGTAAACTTTTAAGCCATGAAAATCCCAGAAGACAAACTCTCAGGTAGTGCTGTGTAATAACGTGAGGGGGATTTGTGGCATGTTCCATGTTCACCATTGCCCAGTGCCCGTACTAGCCTGCCAAGAAAACAGTCAGGAGATCTTCAGTCATTGCTTGTATACTGGAATGTCAGCATTAAATATGAAGCATGTATTTTCTATTACTGTTATGGTTACCCTGGTTCAAAACCTAGGTTTCTTTGGAACTGGTTGTTTTTAAATTGTTTTTTTTTGCAATGGGAATGCACCAGTATTGTTTCTTAATTGTACTTTTTATAACCAAGAGATCTACATGGTGGGCATGAACATGTCTATTGTAATGCAGATGTTATTTGTTTGTAGCAGATACTGTTTTTTTCCACAAATAATTTCTACTGTATCTTCTACAGATTGTACTATGGCTCCATAAAATAGAAGCAGTCTAGTTTTGTATCTGATAACACACAATAACTTCCCAACTATTTAGACTTACCCTGTTTCTTACAAAACTCCAAATTCTCTGACATAAACACAACCATGTTATGGATATCACACTAGGAAACAGAGAACCAAAGACCCAAAGACATGAATTTTTTGTTTCATAAAATCATTATTTGATTAAAATAGCCCATAATCAATCCCAGCAGTGTGCTGACTTACTTTTTACAAATATTTCCCTGAAAAACTAAAAGAGAAAAAAAAGAATAATTAAAATTATGCTTTATGTATTATTTTAATTAAACCTGGATTTGTTTGGATTTAGAGTAATTATTTTAGGACCAGATAAAAGCATAGCTACAGCAGGCTGTTCTTAAGGTAGACTAAGAGTATCTGCATTGATACCTACACTTGTAGAGCTACCTGGGTTCAAATTTACCAGCACTCCCAGAGAAAATGCCAAGAAACATCTGGTTCAGACACAAAGAAAATTCTCCCTGGGAAAAGAAGATTCTGGGGCTAATACCCGTGAGCGGGAACACAGAGATCCAGAAGCTGAAGGACATGTGTGAAAAATTCAAAGGGCTCTCAACAACTGCCAGAGCCCATGTCTAGCATTTTGATGGTGGGACAGCTGCACTATGGTCATTCAGGATAGGTATGGGAGGGCTGCACATACTCTTTCTCTCTAAAACCTTTTACTTAATTTGTAAGGCTTTTTGCTAAAAGGAATCGATTTTGCCCTCGATGTATTGTATGCTGTCACAGGAAATACATACACAGCTCTGCTAGGTTGTCCTATCTAAACCAAACCCAAATCATTCCTCATGTGTTCTGAGATCATTTGCTCTAGAAAGGACACAAAATATGAATGCTTCCTCAGTGATCAAAGTGACCCAAACTGCAATGCAACTTCTACCAGAAGACCTTTCAGTTGTGCACTACGGTGCAAAATGTAAAGCTGTATGTATACCTTGGGAGACACAGGCATACACATTTGCAGTCCTGTGGTGCAAGGATTCAACCTGCATACATGTTTTGTTTTGTTCTGAAAGCCATCGATCCCTTTGCTGGCAGTGTCACAATTTTAACAGTTATTTCATCACCTGTCAGCATTAATAACACTGACTGCCTGGCACATTCAAAGTTTCAAGACGGTCCTTCAAAAAAAAAAAGAGACATCCTGACATCCTTAACACTCCGGCTTGTTGCCTGTTTCTCAGCATGAAAAGCTCCACCAAACTTTTAAAAATATCCTAACAGAGAATAAAGCCTGGTCATTTCCCTTGTGAAGCTTCTGACCATCTGAAAATAAAAGAACAGGCTGTTTTGCACACATCACTACATTAGTGCCAAATACAAGAGGAAGAATGGGTCTCTAATGGATAATAGCAAAATAAGAGCTTTATTGGCTCAACTGATCATGCTATACAAAAAAAATGCTTTTATAACAGAGGTTTAGGTCTGATTGTACAGAAAATTATCTTTACAATGACAACTGTTGACAGGACCATAAGCACTTATTAGGGAGCAAAAGGTCAAAACTCTCCCAGATTTCTTATCCTTGGTGCCAGCCACAGTATCTGCTACGGGTGTAATATCAGACATCTCCACAGCCAGAACACCGCACGGTGCTTCACCAACAAGGCAAAGGAATCAAAGTCAGATATTTAACATCCTCAGCATCCAGTAATCCGACCACTACCACAAAACACTCCTGGAACAACCGCTGGCCTAACTGTGAAACCTCCTGAAAATTAAAGTAGGAGTCAATGATCTTCCGTACTTTTAGGCATTCTGACCAATTAACATCAGGCTGATCTCGTTTCTCATTGGGGATTAGTTACAATCCCAGTAAATCACTGAGGAATAGCTTTGCTATCTGTCCATCTGTGACCTGAATGGAGTGCTAGAGGCTATAAATGCATGATTATCTTTCTCTGCAAAGTAGGTCACTTCAGGAAAATTAATCTGAAACGCTCTAGTCACCATGTTTAGCCAGTTGGAGAAAGCTTGAGAAGACAGGGGGCAGGGAGCTCACATCAATGAACTGCGCTCAGAATTAAGTTATTTTGAGAGATGCCTTCATGAAAGAAAGAAACAAAAGCAGTTCAAATCAAGCAATGTTTTCTGCTTTTTGAATCAGTATTGCTTATTCATTGTTTGCTGAGCTGTACACAGTGTCAACACTATAAAACATGGTTTAAGCTTTATTTCAGATTTATAGAAATAAAATGAGCGTAGAATTCTGCTTTATTAATATTTTATAGTTTTTAATATTGGATGCATTGCATAAAATGAATTCATTTAAAAAACTGGATTTCTTACTACAGCATAGTCATGGTTTCAAACAACTACAGTTACTCAAGAGCATGTAAGTTCTTTTGTCAGGTGTCAGTGTGATCTGCACTGTAGGTGTATGGTGAGCAGTGCTGTCCTGGGACAGCAGAAATGAGGAGGAATTCAGCTGAGTAGAGAATGGAATACTTTCACTACAAAATTTGGCATCTGGTTTAGTAACTAAATCCTTAAGACTTGACAAGTAGGAACAGAGCAGAGTCCCTGTAGCTGCTGCCCAGATTACAGACAATGGCATGCACTGGAAGCAGCCCAAGAGTCTGGTGGAGCGAGCACTACCAATCTGCAGGAGAGGTATGTCAACCAGCTGATAACAATGCATTAGCTGTGCTGGCAGCAAGGGGTGACCCTTTCTGACAGCCTTGCTGGTGATCCTCATGGAGCAGCTCTTCACGCTTAAGGAAGCAAAGAGGGATTGTGAATGATTTGGTTCTGTTATCCAAGAGCTCTAGTAAACTCAAGTAGTGTAGCTTCTTCTCTGTGGAAGTGTAAGGGAAGTATTTGGGTTTACATAAAACTCCCTATTGCATTTGGGAAGGAATTCTGCACAAGGTCCTTAGGAAATCCTCCATATGAAATAAGCTTCAGATAATGCTGAGGTCCCAGGCTGGAAGGATGAGATCTCTGCAATGGGCTACACTTGCTACTGCCTACAATGGAATGATGTGACTGTCCTATTAGATGGACACTGCTGGAACAGAGGAGGAGCACAGCGTGCCTCAAGGTATTCCCAAAAGCTCACAAGAATCCTTTCATTCACACTGAGAATGAAAGTTAGGCTCCTCACTTCACATCCTGATTTAGAAGAAATTTTAAACAGGTGTTTTGGGAATTACATCCCTTTTCAGAGATTTCAAAAGGCACCTTCTATAGCCATCTCTGAAATGTGTAAAATTACTGCATGATAGAAAGGATTTAAACATGATGGTTTTAGGAGTTTGCCCTGCTCCTAGTCCTAAGTACCATAAGCCCTCAGTAATGAGATGGAAATTTCTCCCTCTCTTGAACATTCAATGCAAAATTGAAAACAGAAAGGTGTTTTGTCACTTATTTAATTATACCTAATTAGGAGTCCTAGAATCAGTGGGAAGCTGAAGAAAGAGCAGTGGAGTGGACCAGGTCCTATCTCACCATTCCAGGAAGAGGCAAGAAACAAAAGTTTTGAGTTGTTCTGCTAATTCAGTCTTCGTACAAAGTTGTCTGCTTGTACAGGCCCAGTAGATTCAGTCACTCAAAAGACTTCGAACTTATGTCTATGAGGGACACAGTCATCTACTGTATAGCGAAACTTAATGTAAAGACCAGCAAAAGAGGGAAAGCTATGGTAAGAACAACAGCTTTTGAAAAAAGGAAGCTTAAGAAACAAAACAAAATTGCCTCTTTACAGCTACTGCCTATTGTCTGATCTGTAATTGATTAACTGGACACATATAAAAGGAAGTCTTATTTGATAAACTGGAATTTATTAAAATAGGGTAAAGCCTCTTGAAGTTATAATCAATTACCACGAAATTGCTTTGAGTTAAATATTTTGAGTGAGGCCAATGAAAAAATAATTAATATTCAAGAGATCCTTATCCTTAATTAGAGTATTCAAAAGAATTTTTAGCAAAGGAGGAGAGGTCTCCTGGGGAAAGAAACAGGAACATTAACGGAGCATGAAAGATGTGTTCTTCCCTTTGGGATAAGGAATATCTGCATGATCTCAATGGAGTTACATCAGCACAAAACCAGGGAAACATAGTTGTGAATCGGCTCTTTAGATTGGCTAAATGACAAATTCCATCGTAGCAGAAGAGATGAAGGAGGCCCTTGAAGCACATCGTACTTTAAGTGAGGTGACTAATTACAAAACCACACACACCTACTGGGAAATGAGAAAGGCAGCTGAATGGCTGAAAGCAGCAGGTGACAACATGACTTTTCTGAGAGTCTATCATTCTCTACTAATGTTGATCGTTTATCCCACTCCAGGATATATTGTTTTGTTCTGCACATCCCTTGGCTCAACTCAGAGCTACAATATGCTTCAACTCCCAACTTCTGTGTCAGTGTAGAATACCGAAATGCAGAAGCTTTTCCTGCAAATTTGGGCAGAGGAGTGTTTATAGAGCTATTACAGATTTATCTTTCAAGGTTTTTCATAAATGATCTTTCACTTTCGTTTAGCCTTTGAGTTTGACCATACTCTTGGATTCTGAATTGTCCAAATACAGCCCATGGACAGAAGAGTTGCCTTTCCAGTTCTCTTACAGGCAGTCTTGTTCTTAGGCATCCCTTATGCTATGCTTTATCAGCTCTCTGGGGAAAGGTCAATATCTTTGATCGATGAAGATAATCAAAGAGGTTGAGTAATGGTACAGACTCATTCTTCTTCTATATAGCAGATCACTATGTAATGCAAATTAGATCCACCACCTAAATCCACGCTGTATTTTGTAATAAAACCTTCCTTCATCACAGGGTGCATGGAAACCACCACAACACTGACCGTGTTCCAATAAAGAAGCTTAGCACTGAGGAATAGACTGGATATTAAATTCTTTTTAAGGACGGAAAATTTCACAGAAATATTTTCTTCCGGTCAACCCTGGTTAATATACTGACATGACGTGATATGATATGGAATATTTCATTGGCACAACCAGATGCCAGTTTTGGGTTTTGCTCCTCACTGCGCTTCCCCCCTCCCAGTCCTAATGCAGCTGTGAAACAAACAGCGTGGCCTTGAGCTGCAGCAACACAAGTACTGTTATCAAAGTTCTTCTCATGATATGTCTGAACTGAAACACTGAAAGTAAAATACTGCTATTCTAATTACTAAAAGGAAAATTAACTCTACCCTAGCAAAACCAGGACATATGGTAACCCAGCACAGTACTCCTGCAGAAGACAATGAAGCCAGAGCAAACAATGCCCAAGTATGGTGGTGTTGACTGCCTACTGAAACACAAAGAGTCAATAGCAAGAGAAGAGCTCTTGAAAGGCACTTCATGGGATACTGCTTATCAGTATCACTGCAAGTATTTTATTCTCATGCTTGTGAGACCTTACAGACCTAAAATTTTATCACTTACTCTGAAAAAGTAAAAAAATATTTGCCCTTGTTCCTTTTCTGAAATTGCTTATTGGTATCACTGGAAGTAGTTTATTGTGGTTGGACTAGATGACTTTCAGAGGTCCCTTCCAACCTCAACCATTCTGTGATTCTGACTTTAATGCTTGTAATGTATCTCATATTTTTCACAACTGATACCAAATAAGGTTTTTTAGTGCATCAAGCACTATGTAGAATTCCTTGCTGTTGCTATGGTGTTCAATACCAACAAAACTATATTTTGAAAAGCAAACTAGAGTTATTTAGGAACTTACATCTCGTCTTTTAAAATGACAAGATATTTGTCTGCGAAGAAAGACAAATTGACTTGGCCTCCTATGGCACTTTATCACTTTATGAAAGCACTTAGATGATGTGGTTATCAGCAAGTCAGATAACAGGATACAGTGATCCTGACACTAAAATGACCTGAATTATGACCACTTTCATTCTGGAACTCATTTGTACACACAGGAATTGAAAGCAGCTTAAGTGTAAATTCACACTTTGAATTAGTTCTGATTAATTTTTCTGAGGTTCCTGGCCAGACAAAACCCTATGTTTCTTTCAAAAATTGTACCCATAACAAAAACGTGATGTGCATTGAACCAATCCACGCTCTGTCAGCAATACAACAGAAGAGAGTATTCGACTGCCCTACACTTTTCTCACCAGGGCTCTCTTTATTGAGTGCCATTCTGATTTTAAGAGTTTCACTGAACTGAGCTCTCAATGACATCTCAGTTGAGTTTGAGAAACTCCCCTAACTTTACCACAAAACCGTTGTGGTAGTAAGGACAAGGAACAACTCTCTTCCCAGTAACCACCTCTGCAACTAAGTAAAACAGAACCAAAAAGCCCTAGGCTTCTGAAGGCCACACAGACTCAGGAGTTTGCATTCCCCACAAACTGCCCCTCTCTGTGTCAGCTGGCCGGACAGATCCCAGGCACTGTCTGCACGTCATCAGGTTTAGCGCCCTTCCATCTCTATGGTTTTCCAAGGCTTTATGTGAGCCGCAACCCTCCTACACCCATCCGAAACACTTCTGGGCATGCACTGCATATTCATCCTTTTGTGCAAGGAGAATATCACTCCCACGGGTGGCAGTGCAGCCTTCAAATCACTGCAGGTACATGGAACTGGAAAAGGACTCCATACAAAACAGTAACCGTGTCTTACAGTTGCAAGGACGCTGTCTGGGCACAGATGAGGTCCTGCGTCATTGCTTTAACATGTGGGAATGGTTCAACCCACAGCCCTCAGTGCAAAGGCCCATTTTATTTCGCTGTATAGACGTGGCCCATGAGGCTGTCACAGCTACAGGTTGATTCTATAGATCTGAGCAGAGATACTCAGCCTCTCAACAACAGAGCAAAGACAGTAAGAGCTATACTTTGAGCAACTGCAGCCATGTGTAGAGCAGTGAGGTGGCTAAAAGGAGCTCTCCCAACCCTGGAAGTGTGACATACACCATATGCAAGGGGTGGAGATCCTCAGCACAAGCCTCTGCCTGCATTTCTAGGCACTGTCTCAGCTTTCACTAGTGTGTTGTGCCTCTGCTGAAAACACCAGCTGTTATGAGGCCTGAATGTGAAAGATTCACAAGTGCTTATTTTACATCTTAGTTGAACCTTCTGTTAGTGATACCACAGGATAGCTCAGCCTCTAAGACTCTTTAATGCTGGTTCCTGTCGTACCTTCATAGCAAACACTGAACTCAGCAGAACAATGATGACAGCTCCAGGACCTCACAACTCCACTACCAGCAACAGAAAGACATTCTACAGAATGACCTACAGAAACACTTACACATGATTAGGCAATTGCATAAAGATTCAGTGTTACGAATATTTGGCCTCCACGCAGCTAGTGCATTAGGTTATCTTACAGTATCAAATAATAACTAATGGTGCAATTAATTTTTGCATTACAATTGCCAGTTTGCTTACCCCAGTAAATACAACAACATGCACTAATCACACAGTTAGCCCAGGAGATGAACTATCAGTTTACAAGCTGACAACAAAATAATTTTATTCCATTAAGGGAAGAGAAGCTATGTGAGAGCACGGCAAATTTAATTAAGCTTCATTTATCTCCTGCAATAGACACACAATTACTTAAGAGTCAACAGCCTGTGTATAAAGCCTGTATAAAAACCACCTATGGAGCTGTGAGAAGTACTCTGAAGAACAAGCAGTAAGTTGTATGAACTATATGATCACAGTAAAATATTTATTGACTGTATGGGTTTGAACAGAACAACTTGCAAGTGAGTTGCAACACTTTCAAGTGGATACTGCACTTCATGGTTTTTTTTCCATCCCAGCTTTTTAAGAGAATGGAAGTATTAAGTTTGCCCTGTTTAAACTAAATCTGAATCCAATAAAAGATTTAATTTCTTGCACTATGTTGATCCAAGAGTCAAATTTACATAAAAGAGATCAAATAAATTTTTAAAATATTAGCTTTAATATGTGGGAAGTCTCTGAGACTGGCACTTTTTCTATGAACTGCAGGTTAATACACAGATGAAGCAGTCTCTAAGAGTTTCTCTCTCTCCCCTACTGTGAAAAATTCCAGTTTTTAAGAAAAAAAAACAACATGGCAGCTTCTTTAATTCACTAGTAGTTGCTAGTTCTTTTTAAGTCAGTCTAGGCTAAGTGATCTTAGGTTTCCTTCATCTTCTCTCCAGAAAAATGCATAGGTCAGATGGTTTGGCTCATAAACTCATCTAGAAGTTAGAAATATAATTTATAGACCCACTCTTCCCAATTCAACACTTAAGTGATGCAACATTTTCAAAGAAGAATATAAAGTTTGGCTCCTCACTTCTCTCTCCACCTCATCTTACTTAAACCATAACAAAGCCAACAAGTATGAAGTTACACATGAGTTTTGCTAGTTGTGAATTCACAGACAGCAGAAGAGATGCTGAGCTCCCATCCTTTCACAAAGCTATGCCTATGTGCCACAGCACTGTTTCAGCACATTTGTTTTCTAATATTGCAAGCTCTATTTCCCTTTCCCCACTAAGGCATGTAGACTAGGAAAAGGGTAGGGCAAACAGAATGATGTGAAGAAGTTTAAAGCCAGCTTTCCTGAGCCTCTTGCTGTGCTGAACATACGCCCAGAACAAATGATCCCTAAAGTGCTAAAGCAGAATTAAACAAGAATACTAAAATCTTGGAGAGTGTAAAAAGAAGGTACTACACAATTGGTGTTGTCATGTAATGCTATTAGTTTTAAATTTCAGAGTATTTCCTAAATAAAGTGAACAGGTAAGTCACAGTCATACACAGTGATCAGTTAGATCATACTTTGGGCACATAGGAAACTATTTCAGCTATCCTCTTAAAATTCAGGTCAACTCAATCTGAATGTGTTGCCTACATGAAAAAGCATTTGGCTTCAGATAACAAACCTGTATCTCACTTCAATACCTATTTTCACTATAGAGAGGCAAAAAACCCTTTTATTTTTCTTCCTTTGGCAAACTACAGAGTTGGATAACTTATTACAATTTAGTCAATTCATTTTTAGGGTTTTGGTTTGCTTTGCCTTTTTTGTCTGAGCTATGTTGTTTAAATAAACTTACAATGGTTGAGTGTCCCAGAAGAATGGTTTCCACTATTCTAACTTTAATTTCAAAACCAAACCCTTTGCATTTCATGACAGGAAGACAGAACATCATTACACCACAGTGCCACAGAGTAAATTCTGCAAAGGCAACAACTCTACAATCAAACTTCATCACCACAAAAACACGTAATGTTTTATTATTGTGTACTTGAGAAAACAGAGTCCTAGACATCCCGGGCATTTTATTTCAGCACCTGCACTCAGCTCCAGCTTCCTTCATTTGCCAAATGGCTTATGAGCTGATAAAAAAAAAAAACTCTCTTATATTCTAGTTCATTGCTGATTTGTGCCAATTTAATTCATTACAGGCAAAACTCAATGGTTGTTTAGTGTCACTGTGAAATACTTCGATGACGCTTATGAATTGCCAGTTGTCCACATCTCACCAAAGTGCTATTCAGCAACTTAAATTCATCTCAACAGAGCCTGCTGTTATATGATCAAAACAGTGTTCAATAGAAACCACTTTCTGCCTGTACTACTAAATGTCACTGGCATCTACAGCAATATTAAAGGAACTCAAAAGACGTGACTCTTTAGGTACAGAAAGCTTCCCTAAAGCATAAGGTTGACAGAAAACTACAGGAAATGTTGATCTCTTCATTTAGCTGCATTCCCCATTTTATTCTTCAAGCTAACTCTTACCTCAAGAAGAGAATTTTATTTTTTTGACAGTCAAAATATTACACTTCGGTGTTTATGTGTGACTGCCTCTAACCTCTACCTGTGTTTGCAGGAAGCAGGTCAATGCTATCGAAGCTCTACTGCAAGGGGCGTGTCTACTACAATGCAACAGAAAATAATCAACATGACACAACTACGTTCAGTAACACAACTTGCTCAGGTGGGGCCTGAATACTGTTTGCACATTCAGACACATTCTGAAAAGGCTTACAAGCTTTTACTCTAGTCTTTGAGGGCTTACGCTATCTGGACAGGTACCATGACCTGGAGAGTGTGAAGAGTGAACGAAACAGCCCATCAGGGAGCTACGCAGGATGATGGCAGTACCGGGGAACACTACACTGTGTTGCCTCCATAGAAAACAGGAATCACAACTCCGGATTACAATGTCAGCAGGAGGTACCATTTAAGGCTGGACCTGGTAAAGAGGGCTTAGTGGATGAAAAGCATCTTCCACAGGTTTAGATGTTTAAAAGCTAAGAGAGGTTAAGTATCCTGAGATGGCACTTCATCTGACTTAGGTGCCTGCCTAGGAGGAAATGCATCAGGCACTATGGAAGCCCCTCAGGTGTCATTTTTCAATCTCAGTATCATGTGGATGCAGCAGAATTTGCTGGTTCTAGCCCAAAGGACCCAGGCCACCTCATTCTCCAAAAGAATTACTAACTTCACTAGGTTTACTGGTAAAGCCTGCCTCTAAATGAGGGAGAAATCTTCAGCAATGTTAATTAATCTGATAAAAATGACACATTCCAAAGAGTATCATATTAGTAAAACAGCACGGATCTTTTGGATTAGACTTGAAATGAAACCAAGCTTTTTACTTCATGTGAAAATTAAGAGCTCCTGGTCCTTGGTCCAACATTTCTTGCAGAGATGCAAAATGATCCCACAAAGAATACACAGATACACAGCTTAGCGCATTTCAATCAGCTCTATTCCAGATAAATTCTAGAAAAAAATAACTTTGATGAAAGCTATTTTTTGTGTAAGGGATTCATTTAAGTATGAAACAATTCTTTAAAAAATACACTAAGTTAGCACTCATGCTATGTATTTTTAATATAGAGAGTTTTCTAAACTGCTTTGTCAAACTTTAGTCGTCAAATATGCATTCTTTCAAGAAGAGGGCAGAGGTAATACGTTTGGCTGAATCCTATCAATAAATATCTAAGACCAAAAAGTGTCTTCCTCAGGTTCACCATGATTTCTTTGCACCATGCATACAACTGTGTATTGGCTCTAAACTGGAGAAGTCAACAGACACAGCACAGTTTCTAAGCCAAGTGTGCCTTGGAGTGAAAAACCATCCAAGGGACAGAAGCATTCACGCAGCTCTACCCTCTTGTCCTTTCTGTGTGACTGTTGGAGGAGCCCCTACCAGCTGTTCAAGGTACGGTTGCTAAGTACAGTTGCTAATTCTGAAGCTTTAACTGCAGTATCAGAGATGTAGCAAAGGAATCGGAGCTGCAGACACCTCCTAAAATCTTCCTCCATCTCTGGAGCAATCTTCCTTTTAAGCCAAGCAGAATTTGGCACAGCAGCACATCTATCTCATATCTTCATTAGGAAAAGAATCCATAACTTAAAAATTTGTTGCCAGCTACCACTGGCTCTGACTTTCATGGTCAATGCTCTAGGAGAAAGTTATCTAACTGATTAAAAATTAGCTCATTTTTAAGTCCATAGGGGCTTCATTGATACCATCAAAGTACTTTATAAATGACAAAACCCATGGATCCAAGGATCCATGTAGCACATTTTAGGTGAATCCACAATTAATAATTCACCAAGACTTAATGTGGCAACACTCTATGACTTGGCATCTTGTAATTCAGGTCAAAGGTAATGTAAATTCCTCTACGCCATATCTAATAGTATCCTTATAAATGACAGTAGGAATAAAGTGAATAAGAGGCTCTTAAACATCTGCAGAAGATGGCGCTAGCCAGACTGATTTCTGTTTCCAGAATGTACCTCTTCTCCAAGGAGAAGGGGCAGTTAAGAAGGAAGTAATACAGAAAAGACTAAAAGGAATATAAAAATCCACAAAGTAAATTGATAATTTCATCTCCAATGAGAGCTTTCAAAAGATAAAGGTATGTTTGTTTACATTATGCTTGGAAGTTCGAGAAAAAATAGTTCTATACTGTTTCAAGAGTTCTACAGTGTTGTTTAGTAATTAATGTTGTCATCACAGCTGTATGTTTTATTGTCAGGCCTTCAAGATGACAGTGAAACCATAACCACACAGCCCTCATAAGATTTCAGAAGTGGCTATCTATCTATATAGATGTGCAGCTCCTCATATGAGAACTTCATGTATATCTCATCATCCTCCACTATACCTGAGATAACACAGAAGGCAGAGTAATTTGTTGGTATCAGTAAGAGATGGACTAAACTTGTATCAATCAGATGCATTCAACGGGACCTTCACTAAAATACACCCAAATATAGACTTTTTTCTCTTTTTTCCCCTTTTAAAAAATACTTCCCTAGTATTCCACTAGGTTTGGCTCTGCTGCCTAAAAAATTTAATGTATATCCTTCCTCTTAGAATAAAGCAGACAGAGGAGGAACAGCGACACAGGCCTCTTTCGGAGGAGCAGAGCAGCAGGCAAAACAGACACTATGCCTGGTGCAGGGTAGAGGGTCCAAGTTGCTTGGAAACAGACTGAGCCTGCATTTGAAAAGAGCCACTAAATGAAAGATTTGGGCTTTTTTTTTTTTTTGCTGCACTTGGGTTTGGTTTGTTTGTTTGTTTGTTTTCCTGGTACAGAATCATAGAATGGTTTGGGTTGGAAGGAACCCTTAGAGATCATCTAGTCCAACCTCCCTGCCATGGGCAGGGACATTTTTCACTACAAGAGGCTGCTCAAAGCCCCATCCAGTCTGACCCTGAATACCTCCAATGATGGGGCATCCACAGCTTCCCTAGGCAACATGTTCTGGTGTCTCATTGTAAAAAAAATTGAGTGAAGATATTAAAGTCCCCTAGCAATTGAACAACTGGAGATGTTTCTTTATTAAAAACACACACTTCAGAAATATTCAAGAAAATAGGGCTTTTGGGGGCAGGTTTATGTGGGCTTTAAAAGAGTATGGCTGTATTTTGAGAATATATTGTTGCTGTAAGTTATAACATTTTAATATGTTCTCTCTTGCTTTCTGGTTTTTTTTTTTTTAAACGTGTTTTTTAGCTTGTGGACTTTGACTTGAAAACTGTTCAGCAACATTTCTATTTCCCTTATTTCTAATAGGTATAGGTATGATGTAGGTATTCTACCATGACTACAATGACTGTAAATTAAACAAGTTCATCCATGTTCTGTGTATTTATTTTACAAAATCATCCAAAGTTGACAATATGTGAACCTTGAGATGAGTAAAATACACAAGAATCAAAGTAAGACAGTTATGCAGATTGTTCTGCAGCATACTTAAAAGTGATCTAAAGGTCACAAGTCTTCAATTCTCACTAATTTCCTTTCTGTAAAACTGTGGAGCCTTTTAAATAATTTCTCTGTGGATGGGAATATGTACCCTGAAACCCAAGTCTAGACTATTCTCCAGTTTCATAGACTTGGATTATAACTATAGAGTTCATTTAGAGACAGAAAACAGTAAATGAACAAGTTTGGAAAAGTTTCTTTAGCATTTGTCTTCTCATATAGATAGTTGCGTTGTGTTGTATTTTGGGTTGGTAAAGGTAAGTGGACTAAGATTTGCACTTAAAGCAGCTACACGCCAGCTACAAGGAGACTTTATCTTCTAAGATATACTTTCGAGTAGCTGTTTGGGCATAATTTGAAGAGGTCTCTTTGGAGAGGCAAAGCATGTGTGCGCAGATGTGTGCAAACTGTGTGATACTCTTACCTGCAGAACAGACTGCCATATGAATGTCTTGTTACAAACAGCCAAAATTCCATACTCTGAAGAAAGCCCCCAACCTCCTAATCAACAATTTATCCCAGGCTGAAGGTATGGGCATGAATGGTTCACATTATCTGGGTTGTGAAATACTTTCACATATCAACTAACCAATGAGGAGGAGATGATAGTGAACTTTCAGTGGTAAGACTTTGTGAAAAATATGTTTGTCCTGCAAAACATCCCCCCTGCCTTTGTTTTTCACAAAAAACTGCTCTTTTCAAGGGTCATGACTGTTAGAAAATTCACTTGAGACTCAGGGGATCCTCCATAGCTATGTGAGGTTTTTCTTCCCTGGTAACTTCAGGTGTTATTGGCTTTCTGTTTCTTTAATAAGTGGCTGAAAAATGCTGAATTGTGCACTGATGCTTCCAATCCAAACAAGGCATGACATTTGTAGTTTCAAAGTATTAAGTCTTTCAACAGATTATTTAAAAATACAAAGCAATTCTACAAAGTGCCTATTTCCTCTCAAAATTTTTCATAGTGGGTTTTTTTTTGTTTGTTGGGGTTTTTGTTTTGTTTTTTCATGAAGAATAGTGCAGTCACACCTGCAGTATTTCTTTGGTGTCTGTTCCCTTTGATATTAGTGACATTTCTCAGCTTTGAAAAAAGGGTTTGAAAAGACATTGGTTATAGTTGGATATGTTGACCTAACTTCACCAAAGTTTACCCAGAGAGATCTCTGGTGTATTACAGGGGAATACAAACTGAAAGTTCGGGGGAAAATTCAGTTTGCAGCTTATCCTTGCTTACTGGTTGAAAGGTTTCCTGTGACGACACTAAACAATATCAAAAATACTGACGTAAGTAGGAGTAAAGAAAATGTAAGGTATAAACAGTCTACATAAGATCTTCCATAACTATCATTTTAATTCTTCTACTTGAAAAGATGATTGCATGTTTGAGCTTACAACTCACAAACCAGCAGTTTCTAAATAATGTATGTACAAACCGTACCATAAAACAAACCTCACAGACACTCCTCACAAATTTAAACAAGCATACACACTGGAATCAAAATGCACAGTAGAAAATGTTAATTATTCAAGTAAATTACTAGGAATATCTAGAACAAAAAGAATAGCTCCTCCACCAATGCCTAAAAATGACAAAAAAGTCAGTGTGCTAAGACTAGACTCCTAAAACGAGTGATACCTTCCAGAAAACTGTATTCTTGAAAATACCTAACAAAATTAATGACTGTGAATTAATGGGTGCAACAAAAAAAAAACAACAACCCAGAACCACTCACCCTACAGAATCTGGTTTAGTGTTAAGTATCACACACCCTGATTCACAGAGCCAGTGTTTATGGTAGCTGAAACAGTCTTTTAATGTCATCCATAGTTTGGATAGGTTAAATACAGTGGCTATATTTTAGAAAATGGAAGTTCATTCCTTAAGCAAGATAGTTTGATTGTGTTTGGTTTGGGTTTTTAAAATTATTTTTACCGGGCTTTTTTCCTTATGTATGCAATTAAAAGGGGGTGGGTGGGGAGGGGGGGAATTACATAGTACTTTGGTGTTGGTTTTGGTTTTTTAAGTATAAATTGCAGAAGGATTATATTCCTCTTCAAATAATATAATTGACAGATATGTTTCAAGAGTGCTCACTTGTCCCTGAGGATGGTATATATATAATCTAATTCCAAACACCCAGCTCACATCCACTGAATCACCCCTTGGAGCTCTCACTAAATAAACGGCAGGAAGTAGGTAATTCACATGCTCCAAACTAGAGAGTGCTTAGGTGCACAAGGGAGATGGTGAAATTACTCTCGTAAGTGTTAGGCTATTTTTAGTTTTGGCTCTCATCCATTCCCCCAGCCATTAAAATTAGTTCTATGAGTCGCAGAGTTTCTTCATTTTGAAGAGCTAAGCAACACATCTACCATGACCATTCTTCTAAAAGCAGATCCTAGTCCTCCCCACCTCTGCTTCCATTACTAGAGATATCTTACGAAAATGTTACAGGATGAGCTGTATTATACTGTGTTTGACATGTTACTGCTTTTAAACCATGTAATGGTTTACTACGTATTCCAAAGATATCTTAAAGAATTCGCAGAAATCATCACAATCAGGAAAGTTAGAGACACGAAAAAAATTACACAAACACAAGGTGAGATCTTCTTTTCAAATTAATATTTTCCTAGCTATAACTTTTATTTTGAAGATAGCTTACTTGAGCTATTTGATCCCAGCAGCTTGGGCAGAAGTGCAGGAGTGCGGGAAGCAGCAGGGATCGAGTCAGGGAGGGAGGGGAGAGCCATCCCTCCCTGTATGGTTCTTCCAGAAACCACAAGGCTCTGGCTGGTAGAGCACAAGAGGCCGAAGAACAGCACAGCTATGACCTTCACAACATGAAACGAATGTTGGTGGAGGTGAAGCCAAGACCTAAGTCTAAGCTGCTACATTAACCACCTCTTTGCTTACACTGACAGCCGGAACACAGAACTTTTGAGTTTCTTCTCTAAGTGCGCACCAAGAAACAATATCTTCTCAACAGAGTAATAGAATTTACCAGAGTTCCTCAAGTGTTCCCTAAAATGTCACAGTTCATTATAGTACTGAATAATGTGAAGACAGTTACTGCCTTTAATGTTCTAGAGAACCCTTTTTAAAAAGCCTAGTTTTATCAGTCTCCATTCTAGAAGTTTTAGAGCTCTGAAGTTTAGAGCAGCCTGATCTCATAGCTGACCTTCTTTGAGCAGGAGCTTGGATTAGAGAGCTCCTGAGCTTCCTTACAGCAAGAAATTATCCTATGATCAGGTTAAAACCAATATTTTTTTTAAAAAAGCATTACACATTCCCAGAACTACTTGGTAAGGAAGCTATGTGTACCCCTATAAAGAACATCCAAATACTAGGATTTGAGAATAAATTCAAATTACAAAACGTCAAAAAAATTATTAACTAAAACTTTTTCTTAAAGCTAACTTAACAGTTCAGCATGATCCACAAAGTACCTTTACTGTAACATAACTAAAATATTTAAGTTTGTAGAAGTGAGTAGCTTCAATACACAAAGTGAAAAATTTACTAAACGGATTTCTGCATACAACTTTTAATGAAAACTCAGTGAAGGAACATGAGCTATGAGCAAGATTTTGGTTTTTTCTTTGTTGTACAGCATTCGATTTACATGCAGCATTATTAAATGTTAAGCTATCTAGACAATATAATATCTAAGATATAAACATCATTTTAAATAAGTCCATTTTCTCTAAGACAAAGAGTCAAAATTCCCTATTAAAAACTTGTTTGAATACAAAAATAGGAATTTTAATGAACAAGAAACGAAAACACACATATATAGTGTCTGATCAAAACATTATGTAATAGAATTTCCAAGTTTATGTATTACAAGAAACAGCGAGGTAACAGGTTCAAGTCACAGTTGGCAGAAAATTGAAGACTTTCGAGATCTGTCCCAGAAGAATCCTTTTTCATTTTGTTTCTGAAAATGTGTTTTATCAACTTCATAAGGTGCCAAAAATGGAATAAAGTTTGTTATAAACAAATGTATTCTCTTCAAGGGTGATAGAGCAAGTTCACCAGTTACCAAAAAGCCCCAAGCAGTAGTTGCAGAGTTTGCCAGATACACTGTTCAGTTTTAACATTTGAATTATATTCTAAGGCTGAATAAGCTTAGTATAGTAATTCTTTGGGCTCATTCAAATGATCATGAATGGTATACTAAGCACCAACAGGATTAAAACTTTTATTTAAAAGCCAGTCACATCATAAGTAGTTATAATTTTTTAGCAACTTTTTTCACTCCAAATCCCATTTTATGAGCAACAGTTTTTAGCTGGGGAAAAAAAACAAACCTCAACCTAGAAAATGTGGAAAATATTTTTTGAACAGGAAAGGTGTCTGAGGAAACAAAGGTTTACTTAAGAATGAAATTATGTATGGTTTTTTAGTCTTCATTATTTTAAATATTAGATTTGATTAACCAGATTCTGTTAGAAAAAAGCCTTCCTGGACTATCCACCATTCAGAAAAGGACTGATTAGTGTCTCATCCAAGAGTTTTAAAAATTCTAGTGCCAGGCTTAGGCTACATTTTACTTTCATTTGTTCAGAAAGCAGTCATCAGGCTATAGTATATTACAGGATGTGGGAGTTCCCAAGTAAAATTACTTCATAATTCAACAGTAACCATCACAGATAGTTTTAAAAAAGGCAAGATGTTTAATTGCAAGAGTTTATCTTCTGTGCAAGGCTCATAATTGTTTAATATTTATATCTCTCACGCATCTGACTGGAGTTACACTGCTTGTGAACAGCATTAGGACTTTCCAGATGAGGATAAATTGAAGCAACTAGGCTTCTGCTCTATTACACTCAGAGGATATGAGTGGGATTTTAGACAGATACTGCAGAATGTTCAGTTCAATACTTACAATTATTTACTGAAATAATAAGAAATTCGAGTTCTAATAGCAAAGCTCTGGTGACTTAAATAATGCTAGTTTTTGGCTTTTGGGTGTAACTGGTCAGAAAATAACTATAAATACCAATGTAGTCTACAGTTACACTGCTGAAATAACAAGTCCCACCTACTTACGCTAAGACATAAAAAGCACAGAGAAGAACACTTGCAGGAGAGGACACAACCAGCCAGCGAGGATGTGTTACAACAAAATCAAACTGAACATTTTTCAGGTGTGCAGATTGAAAATGACAAGCAGTAATATGTAGACTAAAGCACAACCTCCGCCTCTGTGATTTCTGACCTTGTTAACTCCTGTCAGACCCTTCCAGTTCATACAAAGACATGGGAATCCCTCACCTATACCACTGTTGTGACAGCAGTCCCCTTCAAACTTGTATCCCTGTCCTCTGCCACAGAGACACCTGCACTTGGCTGAGCTCGACGACCCTCTCGGCAGCAACATGGTTCCCCCTCACTAGCCACCCTCGCCGTGCAGTGCCGCGGCACCTCACCTTGCCCACAAAGCTCCAACACTTGCCCCATGGCTGCCTGGGTTCTTGCTGTGCAGCCCCACACATGCCTTCCCTGTGCTCCAGCCTATGCTGAGAACCACTCCTTTTGGTTCTTCACAGGGTAAGTATGTACTGGTGATGTCAGAGCAGAATATAGCTTTCCTGTGTATGGAAGAAATGAACTTGCTATAGCAGTGTTATTTCAGTGAAGCACAGCCATCCTCAATGACTCTCATGTCCCCTACAGCTGAACTCATTGGAGGGAAGATGACAACGCCTTTTGTTTTGAAAAACACCTAGCAATTGATCAACAGCTCCTGGAGCAAAGGCAAATATCTAAAAAGCATCGCCATGCACAAGACAACACTCAAATGCCCTTCCAAGGTTACACTCCTCACCCAGAAGCACTGGCTAAACTTTACCTTTGCAGAAATACAGGGTGCAGGAGGAAGAGGCTCAGCGATCAGCAAGAGTTACCAGGGAGCACATGGAAAGGGCTCAGTTCAGTAACTCGTCTCCATCAGACATGGAGTGCCACCAACACACAGTATCATCCAAAGGGCAGAGAACAAGGAGGAGCATAATCCCTTTCTGTACCCTTAACACATGAAAAGGTCAGGTAGTCTCCAATGACTGGGGTGTAAGGTTTTAATTTTTTAAATTTTTATTTTAATTCAGGGCAAGCAGACTTCCTGCAGAGAGCACCCTTTCAGCCAGTACAAGCAGCTAGGTATGTCTACCTAGTTGCCAATTCAGTATTATGAAATGCCTCTACAAAAACATGCCCATTTAACCAGGATTAACACAATCCCGGAGACTTCATTTTCCATCTCTTTCATTCATGTGTTTCATGCATTTTTATTTTTTAATAATAAGTAAATTATTTATTTATAATTAAAACCTTATCTAATACACAATTCAATTTATTTCAAAGAGTTTCAAAAATTTGCATTTTCTTCAGTAACAGGTCATGAAAAAACTTCAAGCTACCATTACCAAGACAAAACTCTGGTCTTTTGAGAATTATCAGGAGGAGGGACCCTCAAAATGCAGTTATTATCAGAAAACCAATTCTAGCTAGTGGTATTTAACAGGACAAAAAACTAAAACCAGGTAATCACGCTGTACACATGAAGTAGATGGAAAAATGTGAAACACATTGAAGTTTTGTAACCTCTATTCCACTTCATTAAAAAATACAACTGGGTAGTTTCAAACCATATCTTCAGTCATGCCCAATGTGGAACAAAGTGTAGTTACTATACCGGCATACTAGAAAACATATTTATGTATGCAGAAGAACAACAAGGGAGAACTTGTAGCTATTGTTTTTTAAAAAAACAAACAACACTACTCATGAGTGGACTTTATCACAATTCCTTTTCACAAAAATATTGATAGAGAATTCCAACACACAAACAGTTTAAATGAACTTGTTACAGAACACTGATAGAGTATCTGTAATACTCCTTCAACATGCACATAACACTCTTACAAAGCACCATTTCTTCTAAAACATATAATAGATGCACTGGTGACAACTGAAGTATAAAAATAAACACAACCACTCTGGTAAAAAATTAGTGCAAAAGTATAATTTTTTTCTATTTCAAAACATGTATTATTTTTTCCAGATACGTTTAATAGTATTAATAGTATTATTCTCTTACAAAAACTGAGAAGTCCTCCACAATTCCAGTTCCATCTCTGCTCATTCTGAATTGCATGACATATCTGATGTCCTAGTATTCCCCAACCTTTGATCAAGAGCTCTTAAACTCTACTTAAACTGAATTAGACAATGTTTAAAAAAATAAATCTAGTATTTCTGGCTCTCTTCTAAGTCTATTTAATGTTTTGGTTACTCTCCATGGTCTCAATACATTATGTGTTTTATTGAGAGTGACCCATTTACAATCATTTCTAATAGGCGAGATATATCCAGCTTAACTCATTATTTCTGTCATTAAATAAAAAGTCCTAGCTTTCTTAAAGAATAACAGAACACAGCATTCCTAGCGCAATGAATTGTAATTTGGTCTGAAGCAGAACTACGCTCCTCTTATGTATCAAAAAAGGTTGAAAAATGTTTTCAACTGTCAGAGAACTGTTCAGTTAAAGGTTGCTTTAAACTTCATAATCCACAAGTGTTGTAAGAGTCCCTTTTCTTCCAACAACTCATCAATGAAAGGCTGATATCCAGTTCTATCAGTCTTTAAAAATGTGTGCAAAAAGAATTTAAATTGAATATTCTATAAAGTGGTTAATTTTACTAAGATCTCAGACATTTAAATAATGCTTCCTGTTAAAGGGACACCCGCACTAACCACTGTTCAAGTGCTCATGTTAAGCCAACTAAACTATGAAGTAACACTCCCCCAAATCTTATTCCAAGAGATTTTCTCATACTTTTTTTTTTTTCTTAAAACAAGATTATATTGCAAATCTGAAAGCCAGATCAGTTTTTTGGGGGGCAGCTGGGTTTGTTGTTCTTGTTTTTTTTCCCCACACAATATGGGAGAAGGTCCCTTTAACGAGGAAGGAGCCAGGTTTCACTTAATCAGGATGTGGGAATGGAATCTGTACCTATGGGTAAATGGCAATGCATTCTGGGTTGGTTCAGCCCTTGGTTCTGAGTTCTGCGTCACTTCCGGCGTCGCTCTCTCGTCATCTGTCCCATTAATACTTTCCGGCGTTAAAGGAGACTGAATATCCCCTCCAGCTGATTCCTTAATAAAACAAACACATTAAAATTACAAACTGACCTACTCGGGAAGGCTATGTGCATATAAGCACCAACACTAATTCTTAAATGATACACCAATTTTAGGTAGCATTTAATGTGACGCTCAGTTTTCCAGCATCCCTCATGTTCGTATTTCATCATGTGAATTTAATTTAGAAGTATAAGATTCACATTATCTCGTACAAAACACAACTGACCTATGAATTATTTGCAAGTATGCAGCCTCCTGCTTACTACAGACCTTTCTCTCTTACCTGGTACTACATTCAGCCCCCACCCTGCTACACAATGGCTGACTATTGACACCCAGGATTCTCGTCTCTTACTTTATATTCTAATATGGTGAAACAAACAATTCTGGTATTTGTTTCAAAATCTAGCTTTCATATTGTTTATAAACCAAAGTAAAGAGTGGAAGGGCCATTGGTGGTGCATTCACAGTTTCACCTATCAGCCATCTGTAAAGAATACTTGTTCAGCAAAGTCCCTGCAAAACTTTCATAAGCACGTTAGCCTCACCTAGCTCTTGCTGGTCACAGTATTGTCTGGGAAGGAGAACATTCCAGCTACAAAATTTTAATACTGACTTCAAGTTCTATTATATTTAGCATTCATCAAGTTATGCACCAGTGTCTCCGCTCCGCACCTTTTTATTAAATTCCTATTGATTAAAAGGAAGAAATAATTAGCTTACACTGATTTAATTCCAAAGAAATAAACTGCTATTCATAAAATAAATGTAATTTATTTTTATTATATGAATGCAAATTGTTACCTACTTTCACAAAGAATGTTATTTTATACTCACAACTATTATCTGAACTGTTAATACTTTAAAAGTAAAAATTAAATCTTGATTTTTAAAGAACAATTTTACTGAACTGAAACTGACTTGAAATTAAGTGTCAAAGGATAGCAGAGTTGGCAAGATTATCAGGCAAATGAATTATTTTATACAAATTCTACGGTTTTGTCTATTATTATCCTCTGATTTTATAAACAATTTCCAGTGACATTAAATGGACACAGGAGTTTCTCTTTTATCTCCCCCTCTTTACAAACTACACTAGATATTCTAAAAAATACCTACCACACCCTACAAAATCTTCATGGCTTGTCTCTTTCAGGTAAAATTCCTACAACACTATTACTAGATACATAAAGCCAGAGCCTACTTACTAAAATATTTTAAGTGTGAATGCATAAAAATTATTTCAGGAGCAGAAAAACAAATACGCAAATTCCATCTAGGCTTATTTTTCAGTAAAGCACTTTCACAGACTTCTAATGTGAATGAAATTCAAGTGACAAAAACTAATGCAGATAAACATCACAATCGATGTAACACCTAAAGGTTCACTGCCTGTAAATTCAAAAGAGGCTGATTTTATATGCACAAGAGAACCATCAGATTCTAGTATGTATTTCTTCCACCAATAATACAGGCTAATCAGTGCTCTCACACACTCACAACTATCCCTGCCTGAAAAATAATTTATTTGCAGCCAACTATAATGAAGCTGGCTATGGGTAAAGCACCAAAGACAACAGAAAAAGCCATTTACACCTAACAATTTTTTTACAAATGTTTACAAATATGTTCCCATTTTATATTAATTAGAGACAGTAAAATAACTTTTTGAGATGTTCATCAGTAATGAATTTTTTATTCCATATCATTATAGTTTCACACATCCACTCCAGACTTTACAGAGTCTGGGAAGAAATTGCAGTCAGCTTAAAAAAAGATTTTCCCCCTTCCATACTAGGTGGGAGAGCAGGTTAACTTAGTTCTAATATTCAACTGTATAGACACTAGATGGAAAAAACAGTGCTTAAATTGAAAATGACAAGTCTTCCTATAAATCAATGCTATATTTTAAGGCCTGATATTTCCCACTCATGACAGCTACAAACAGAAACTTCATGCATTTGAGAAGAAAGCATTAATAGCCCTCCTGTGGTATAAAACCACTGTTGTATCATATATAAGTTTCTGGAGGATATTGAACTTTAAGTCACTTACCAGTCCTGGACTTGTACATGGACTGAGGAACAGTATTTTTCCATATGACAGGTAAATGTGAGAGTCTGATTTGGGTGTATTTCACTATTAAGAGTTTGTCAGAGATCTGCACTGTCTAAAGGAGCTCTGGCCCTACCAATGCATACGAAGAACTCTGGTGATGCCACGCAGTATAAAAATGACAGTGTCCACAGTATATAAACTAAACATAACAAGAGGGGAATTCATCAAAAGATGTCTTAAGTTTCAAAATCTTATAAACAAAAAGCATGCATTCATGAGAGAGTCTTTAAAATAAAACAAGCAGACTTCACAGCACAGACCAAACCACCTTTTAATGGTTACTAAATACAGAACAGAAGAAAAGGAGGAGCAGGTGGTTCTAAAATAATGAACAAACCAAACCAATTCCAGTTTGTTTTCTTATTAAGTATTATACTATTTTCTAATTAAGTATTACACTATTTTCTCATTAAGTACTGCATAGACATCCCTGCCATTGCTGTTCTCGTAGTGCTTCTCTGTTCAGCACCAACTGGCAATGGCTTAAGTCTGCCAGGTACTGATTCAGGTACCCTAACACATGTGAAATATTTGATCCAGTATAGAAGTGTTACTTTTTCCACAAGCTTTGAAGTAAATTTTGTACTTCTACAGAGAAAAAAACAACAGGTGATAAACCATGACCATTTTGCCAAAACCAACCCACTCCTTGCTCTGAAAAATGTTGAGATTCTAAAACTTTCAAGCAAAGGTTATTCCTAATAGTCTGCGTAGGAGGGGCTTAGAATCACAGATAAAACTATTTTGAGTAAACTACTCACGACATAACTTCAGCAATTAACAGAGGTCTTAATCTGAAACTATCAGGGTCAAAAGAAATATCTGAGGACAGATTCTTGTATGGAGAAAAAGAGGTTCAGACTCCAGTTGGTTGTAAGACTGATGGAGTGAGACTGCAAACTGCACAGACTGCTCTATTTAGTTCTGTACTTGAACCTAATAAAGATTAGTTTAAAAAAGAAAAAAAAAAAATGGGGACAAGCAGTTTTCAGGCTATTGCCTCATGTGGCTCAGTGAACTCCAGATCAAAGTTTTGCTCTTTCAGTGCATAAGCAAGCTTGTAACTGAAAAGCGACCATGGGTGGCTTGTCAATGTAAGATCCATGAGTTTACAACAGGAGCAAAATAATTCCCTATATTAAAAGATGAGTCTGGGAAATAGGAGGTGGCACAGCAGAGAAGCCAGTATTTTAGTTTTATATAAGCAAGATAAGAAAATTGCAAAGCTTTATTACCTAAGGCTGAGTTAAAAGGACACCACATAAGGTACCTATGTGCACAGGTGGTCTTAGAAATATCAAAATAGAAAATTTCCTTCTAGACTGAAGCCTCCAGACATACCAGATATAGATAAAGTATGCATTATTATATGAATCCATCTTAATACAGATGGGTTGAAAGCACAAGTTCTTTGACCCAGAAACAAGGCTTTCCTCTTCATTTCAAGAAAGCACCATGCACTCAGGGGGACTTATTCATAACAAAGCAGCATCTTTCTTGTTATTTGTTGTTCCAGGCCACTGTCTTTCTCTGGACACGTTAAGTTCTTTTTACAGTCACAGTAAATGGTGATTTTATATATTAGCTGATATTCTGGGAAATTAAAGCGAAGCCTGCTGGTAAACAGAAGGAGAACAGGCAGAATGCAGAGTTTAAAATTAGCAGCAGCATAGCTTAGGGGAAAAGGAACTCATGCTATTAAGTAATTACAAATGGGGCTATGTATTGTTTTCTTTCTACTACATGTTTCTACTACGTTTCACACACACAAAAAAGCCAAAGAATACATGCCATCAGATGAAACTTATATCCAAAAAATACTCAACATGGAACTACTATTTCCTGGCCATTGAGGCACTTTTCTGGAAGTATCTAGCCAAATAGTACCAATATTTGCTAACACTCATAACATCTTAGAGAAGCAGACTAACTTCAGTGGATTTTAGATAAAATTGTTCTTAAGCTTTAACATGGCTAACTTGTACTTAAACTACAAATACATGTCCTATTTCTGAGATATTTTGCAGGACATTCAGAATTGAAACTCACACATACCAGTAGTATTTGCAGGGTTACATCAAACAATAGTGAAGAGCAAGTACCTTGTGCAGGGTTTTGTTACACTAGTTGTAGAGATATTTTAATAAAGATTCAATCTACAGGAATATACTGAATACAGAAAAAAAGCATATGTACTTGTTCTCTTTTAGAAGTGTGTAGCAGAGAGGGTGGGCAATGTACCATATCTGGTATTTTAGTTAACTAGTAAATAATAATATCATTTTTAAAGCAGTACCAGAGAAATGTAACGTTTTATTTGACATGTACATTTTCCAGTTTTGATATGCAGTATCTTCCTACCTACTATTAATTTAATGCAGAAGGATATCTGCAAGTCCAAGGGAGCAGAGGGACTGACACTTGTGGCTAACTGGGTTACCAACACAGAGCTCACTACTCACACACTACCTCCCAACACCTTTCCTGTCAGAGCTTCCTAAAAAAGCCAGGTTCCCGCGAACACTTGACTGGCCACTGAAAATATCTCCTTCCTCTTTTACTCTCTCTCTCTGCAGAGAATAACTACACAAAAGGAAAAAATGATTGAGAAGGGCAACACTTGAATTATTTGCCTTGCAGCCACTTTTTGGCAGATGATCAAAATCACAGCAAGTGCTCCTTCAAATGTCGCTACTGTCCCTCCTTCCCTCCCCACTACTAAGCGCCCATCCTCCCCCTAGTCATAAATCTCTTTGAATGAACCCCCGCACCATGGAAGTGCTGCAGTTTGCCATGAAGCCATTACTTCTCATCTGCTCCAAATTCCAAAGTTCCTGATTAAACTCCCTTCTCTCTGGGGAACTAATGAGAAGCATTAAGTATGTGAAGACTATTATGCTGATATGTCAGCACTTGTACTAACTGTATCTTTCAGAATAATAAGCTAACTTATCAACACAGTAAAAAGCCAAGGGATGAAAAGTAAGGCCTGAATATGAAATTATTTTTAAGTGTGCAGTAATTAAATTGCAGCTCTCAATGTGCATTATAGAATTGCTCAAGGTAACATTTCTGTAACTGCCTACAGCATAAAATGTTAGGTTCCAAGTATAAAAGGAAATCTGTATAGGAAAATGAACAATAGTAATAAGCTCATACAGTTTAAGAGAAAGCCTTAATGCTGGGCAGCTGCTAGATGAAAGCCTCTTGTCTCTGAGTAAGTAGTTAAAATCTACATCCAAAGCAAATAAGTCACTCCATTCAATAGTGTCAGATTTAACTTCTGGCTATTAATCAACAGGGCAAAAGAGAAGCAGAGTAATTGTTCTGCTTCTAATATCAAGTAACTGGAGGTCTGGCTGAAGCACTTCACCGTTTATAAAGCCAAGTGTCTATCAGGTTATAATACTGAAATACCTGTTTCCATTATCTCTGTGTTTATTTATGGAATTTATCAGAAATTTAGAAACTGTCAAGAAAACTAATTAAAAAAGACTGCCTTATTTTTCTTCTGTTACAATAGAGAAGGCAGTTTCCCATAAGCAAAAGCTAACATAGCACTTGGGCAAAATGCCTATTGGGAAAACAACATAAGGTTGTTTCATTGTGTATATTCATGTGGCTTCCACTGACTTCTCCTGGAAGGACACCAGATGTAGCTTTCTGGTGGCAACAAAACTGTAAAACATGTTGCAGACTCTAGCTATCCTTGTTCCATCAAAGATCAGGAGCATATTCCAGTGCAAAGCACTCAAGAGATGCACTGATTCAGTGAATGAAGACTCCCCAGAAAAAAGACTCAGCTGCATTAATCCGACTCAACTCAGGAACCTCTGCTGTAGTTTTAAACCTGCTTCATCATCAAAGAAAAGGAATTACCTTTGTCTTCACAGTTGCTTAAAACAAAGCAAAAAGCTACGCACAGAGCCAAAAAACACTGGGTGGGGGGGCAGAAGAGGAGGGGCGTAAAAGCCTCATGCAGTTTCTTTTTCAAAGCAAGCTGAAAGTATTCATTTTCAAGTAAATTAATTTTAGGCATGACTAAAGTAGATGTGACTATATTAATTTATCCTCCTGTTAGGCGTATATTAACCTAGTTTATGTTTTGAGATACCTTTTATAAACTCTTTTTTACATCATGGCTAACCATAATAAAACTCCAGAACCAGCACATGAATGTGTCATCTTCTTTCAACACATTTCACAAGTGAATACTATACAATCGGAAACAAGTAAAAATAGTTTGCTGTTTTAACTTTGATTTTTGTTGTAATGATTCTTTGATAAAAGTCCCTTACAGTGCACAGCCTGAAGCTTCATAGATACAATAAGAAAAAGCACAAAAGGTGTTTACTATAATTTACTTACATAACTGTTCACCATGTTTACACATTTTCTGGACAAAACTCAAAGACAGTAATAGGAATAAATAGAAGGCCAATTTTATTTTAAAGCAAGCCCCTTTGACACTTCTGTGGTGTATGTTAAATGTATTCTTAGACTTCTTGACACTTCAAGCTGACTGTTGAGGGTGTTCAGGGTAATTGGGAAGTATCCTATTCATTTTTAACACGTGTCTAAGATACAATCAGTAAGTAACACAGATATGAAGTACCAGGCTTAGAGCAGGCAACAAGACTCACTTGAGAGGGTGTACTTGTTAGCTCCATCTTTTCTTGGGATTTTTCCTTTGCTAGTCGTGCAGCTTCTTTAAATTCCTGAAATTTTTCAGCAAACTGAAGGTGCATATGTTTAAAAAAAAAAAGGGAAAAAGAGAAAGAGTAGGCGTGAAGCAGTACATTACATGCAGAACAGAATGCTGTACTTAACATTTTACAAAGTCAAATTCTGTCAGTAGAATTTTAAATTTTTTCTCCTTATTAGATACTCATTTAAGTGAGTTACACAGTGATATACCTTTCAGACATAATGTACATTGTTTATATGTCAGGAAAATTATGATGCAACAAATTTGGTCTGATACTGTTGAAAAAACTCACATCAGGAATGGCTAATAATAGTGACAAGCTGCCTTACACAGCTGCTTTCAGATTCAAGATTTACTTTTGACAATAAATGATCTGCTTCTGAAGCCTACTGCGGTCACTATCAGCCGAGAGCTTTCAATGGTCTTCATTCTTTTATGACCAAAACAATACTGATTTATTCCCAAATTTTAACAGCATTTATAATTTCAATAGCTAATCAGGAAAACAGCAGTGGGAATACTGAGTTGAGTTCTTTTCTTGGTTGTGCATGGATATCAATCAAGTTGCAGAACAAATTCATTGAAGTAAGCACTTGCATATACCAAACACTAAATTAATGAACTGTACATTGAAATGCCATATGAAGCTTGATTTCTATGCTACATGTACCTCTTTCAGTAAAAAGAGCAATTTAGAGCAGCAATTTAGAAATACATGCACAACTAAACTTGAGAGATTAAATCACTTTATTAAGAATAGGTCCTAGCTTCTCTGGCTAGAGAAAAATTTTGCTTCATAGATCTCAACTTGGCACTACAATAATTGCTATACGAGCCAAGCATTTGTTTTTATTTCCTACTGCTTTTATACAGAACATTGTCTTATTATGATCAGCTTAAGACTGAAATGATTCTGCAAAAAGTTGGAAGCTTCACCAAGTCCTAAATCTCTCCAGCAGCAGCATACAAAGAAATTGTTCCGCACTACATGTATTTAGAAGGGACAAAGGCTACCCTTTGTGTGACACAGTCTCTTCAGCTACTTCCAATTAGAACCTCATTTGCTATGCAAGACCTAAAAAACCTTACTGTCTTTTAAACTTCTCCTGGTAGGCTGTTAGTATTTGAGGAAATAAAATTTCTCTCCACTTGTATCCTATATTTCAGGTTATTTAAATGCATACATTTCATGAATATTGAAGGAGACAAAAGATAGCACCCTGAAAGTCTAATCCAGCATCAAAAAAGGTCTCAGAACAGATGATAACATTGGCAACAGACCTCCAGAACTATATGACCCTTATTTAAGACTTGTACATAGACCTCAAAATCTGATGGATAACCTATGATTTAAATCAGCTTTAAGACCACAGGATTGGTAAATAGAAAGCATAATGCTGAGGTTTAGAATAAATGGCTGAAGTCATATAAGGCAGTAAATATGATCTTCTGTATCACGGGGGTAGAAACTGTGGAAAAATGTGATCTTCTGTATCACAGACAGATAAAAAGATAATATACTAAGAAAGCCAGCAAGACTAATGTAGTGGAAATTTTCACAAATTTACTCAACAATTTAAATTTAACAAAATTATTCAAGAATTCCTTGAGATAGTCATGTGATAGATAATAGCAATCTCTTCATAAAATTCCTGAACAATAAAGATGAGATCTCATTGTATGAAAGGGAAGGTTCTCTGGAGGACAATATATTTTAAGGAAAAGATAAAATGTTGTGCAGGGAGATTACAAAAGGCTCTTACAAGTATCTGTGGTGGCCCTTTTGCCATTTAGCATACTCTTAAGTTATATGGAATAAATCAGGTCAACTAATTCAAACAGGAAAGGCAGACAGCAAACCTGAAAAGGACTATTTCTTCTCACACATCAGGATACTATAAAAGCACAGACTTCTATTCTGAATGAGAAAGTAATCTCAGTTTTTTTCTGAAAATCATGGGGTATTTTGTTCCTCCTACTGCAGCAGTGAGAGGGACTCTGCCAAAAAATCCTGATCCTGTGAAAAGGAATACTCTTCAAAATATGAATCATCCTTCAGGTATCACTGACTTCCGATGGAACAATCTTGAGGTGAATTTGTCACCTAACATATTGAGAAAAGGTCTGATGAAGATAAGTGTTTAACTGATTTTCTTCTTCACTTTTTGTATGCAAGGTTGATTTAGAGTGTCATTATTTTTCTACGAGGTGTTCTCACTCCGCTAATTCTCAGTCACAATGACCGGACAGAAAGAGGCTACCTCTGTGGCACTCTACCCTAGCAATTAGTTTTGGAGGACAAAGGCACATGAACCAAAGATGAATAGTCCAAAAGTAAAACATTTACTATAAGCTAAGCAGACTATGAACTGAGAATAAACAGTTTATGCTACCTACTCTGATTATTTGCTTCATTAACCTGTTGAAATCAGTCACAGACTAGACTAAGGGTTTTGTGGTTGCAGGCCGTCTTTTGCTCACTGGAACTTGAAATAGTTCATTGTGGCCCAGAGACACTACTGCAAAACAAACTACATACAGCATGGCTGTTCACTTAAGGACTTTGATAAATCAAATACAGAAAAGAAGTTCAAGAATAAATTTTTAAGGCAACTTCTAGAAGCATCCTGTTTCTGAACAAATCCATTAATACAGTTTATTTGTTAGCCATATTACTAATATCCAGTAGTACTTTGAGCCCTAAATTAGATTTAATGTCCTACAGTGCTAGGTGTACAGAAGAGTGCCCTGGTAAACCTGATTACAATGCCATTGCACAGAAGTGACAGTTAGTAATCTGAGCAGGGAGAGAAGACAAGAAAGAGAATACAGATGCGATTTCTCTAAAGCTAAACAGCAGATCCAGGGTTTCTAATTCAGCTTTTCTTATTCCAAGACCAACATATCCACCAACTCCAGTGATTGAATAGACTGCAATCTAAAGAAAAGTTTTCCTTCCCCCATCAAATACATTTGTTAATTTTAAAATAACACAAGAAGTTCTACCTTTATGAATTTTAGTAGCAACGATCAGTAATTTCAACCCACAAGAGTATCAGTTTGATGACTACACTATAATACAACAGGAACAGTCTGCTGAAAAGGTCCTGAGGGTTCATCACCATAAGCTTCAGAAAGAGTCTGTGACTTGGTATTTTTGTCAGCAGATTTGCATATTCTTCATAAAACACAGCAATCTAAGTAACTGCTAATCAAACATACACTTAAGACAAAATATCTACTATAGCTTTTCAGATTATTTTCTTGACAGCAGTATAAAGTTTTAAGCCAAGAGCATACTTAAAATTCTTAGTCATTCACTTAAGAACAGTGAAAGAATGGGATTGAGACAACTGCAATTGAGAAGACAGTAAGTACCACATGGGGAGAGCAAGAAAAGAGTCAAGGATAGGACACATAAAAAACCCAAAATACTTTCACTGGCAAGGATAACCTAGTGTTTGAAGTCAGGCAAACACAGAATGTGCATGACTACAGCATGGTACTTTGCTGCCAAAGAAGCATTCTGTGATTAAGGAAAACAAGTTAGTCTATGAGAGAAGCAAAGTAAATTAGCATTTATGCTAAATCCATTGAAATATTAAAACAAGTTATTACCATGCTGGTAAGCAAGTGCCTCTAGGACACACACAGCAATTAAGTAAGTAACGAAGTTCACAAGTTCACTGAAGCAATGATAGGTTCACAAACACATATGCAGTATTAGTATAATTCAGAATTTCCCGTGTTTGTGTTGCTCCATGGAAATGAAAGCTATCTGATTATGAAAGGAAGAAATCTTACACTCGTCCAAATAAAACAGATGTACTGGTTCTCATTTTAATGGTTTCCTAACAGGTACAAGCTTATCCTTGGATAGTGACCATTACTTTCCCAAAAGGGTTGGTGTGATACTCTTTTTTTTTTTTTTTAATAACAAGGCAATCATTATTCCTTACTTAAACATGTACTATAGATTCCTTTTATTGTACTCAGGTTTCTGAATCTTTTGTATACTTCAAAGATGAAAATTCTCTGCTTAATATAGAGACATGTTCTTAAACTAAACTGAAATTCCTCATGTGGAGAAAAATGATACTGGCTTGTACAGGTTCCTGTACTCATCTACCAGAGTAGTAGCAATAGCAATAGCTATTGTAGAAAGAGTGCTCAGAGGAACTATACCATCACTTTGAAAATGCTCCTTGGAATAAAGCGTATTTCCCTCCTGAACAAATATACCAGAAAAAAACTTACATGCATGATATAGAGTTTCTTTAGCAAACATTTCAACTTTTGTATTCCAACAAGAAAATGTCATTTTCTTTTACACTGAATAGATTTCCCACTAGCTTTACTTTAAGCCTACAGACATTGAAATATCTCTAATTTGATGCACTACATAGTAGAAAAACGAAAGTGAATGTGGCTTAAAAGACAAAAATTTATTTGAAGACTACCAACAATTTCTTTCCTAGGAGATCTAAATAAAGAAGAAACGCTAAACTGTTTAATCCTTGAAATTCTATTACGAAAATCTGTAATGGAAGAACAACTTTCAAAAAATAGAAAGCAAACAAATGAGTAATTGGAAAGTACTAACAACATATACTGTGATAGCTTAAACCTCCCCCCTTTCTTCCATCAGTTAAAAGAAAATTTGCAGCTATCACACTTTGACTTGTCTTTTTACATTATATGGATCAATACAGAATATTTTTTGATGAACTATTTTTAAATAACAACAGTAGTGAGCACTGAGTCAAGATACAAGAAGCAGGAATCAAATATTCTTAAGCCGCTTGACTAGCTGAATGGTTGCCACTGGTCATACTTACTTTTGAAAGGTGATGTTCAGATGAAAATCCCAAGCCATAGACTGTATTCGCCCTGCTGTCTGCCCACTGGCCAAACTTCTGGGATGTTTTAGTAAATGTCATGTTGGGGGTGATAGTGCTATTTATTATTGCCTGAAAAAAAGTAATAGTTGTAAAAAAGGGGTTTTGTGAGTTTGTTGGGGTTTTTTTAAGACTACTCATAATTTAAAATGCCAATATTGTAGTCAAGTATCTGTGTACACCGAATGAGACGCACACTGGGAACTAGGGAACAGTTTTCTAATTCAATCACAGCTGAATTACAAAAGCATATTTTCACATATACTCTGTAAAAGGAGCAAAAGCTGTAGGGGGGCACCTGTTTGCAATTGCAAGCAGTCATTTACTAGTTAGCAAGTCTAAAAAAAGTCCTTTAAAGCATCTGCGTAGGCCAACAAGATCAGAATAGAAGAATTAGCAAAGTCATTTTTTGTCTCACAAGTGCATTTCTTTGTCCCCTAAGGCAATGCTTCTCCAGCTCCACTGTAAGCTTCACTGTTGCATTCCCCCAACTCCCACTGCATATGCAATTCTCACTAGAAAACTGCAATAAAACAAGACACACAATTTATTTTTAAGCTTCTGTATTACAAGAATCTGTTTTTCCTTTATATACACACAAGCATGTCTAGCAGTGACATGGTCATATAGCAACTACAGATGAAGACCTACTCTTAGAATCATTCTTCTTCTCTAGTTCTTGTTATATTGAGGCTGGAAGAAGCACATCCTCCAGCATGCAACTTCTGCTAATGCAAACAAAAAACTGCAACTATTAGATGACGTGCTGGTTCCATGAAAAGCAACTAAAGTTTTACCATGGATTTCAACAGTGTTTCTACCACATTAAAGTTCGTCTAACATATTCTAAATCTGTGATGTGGAACTGTCCAGGTGACTTAAAGAATGTCAGGATAAAATCTTATAATGGCACCAATGGGTTCCAATTTACTAAAAAACTGACGGTTAGTACAGTTTATAACCAGCCAAATTGAAAGAGAAAGAAAACCCAGATATATGTATCTGAAGCGAAACGCAGGCATGCTTTCTCATCTGTCTGATGCTACTAAGCATTTCAGCCACATTCGCTAAATAATTCACAGCCCTTTTCATGAATCACTGCTGCTTTGTAGCACCCACGTGAAAGAGAGTGTCCTTAAAACTTCCCAGAAAATAGCACACACTGTGAGCAGAACAGTTCAGCAAGAAGCTTTCTTACATGCCAGTTACTGTGCTCCAAAGATTATTGTCAGTATGTGTTCCACTGCAATTGTCTTATAGTACTGAGCTGGGAATCTTTTGAACATCAGTGTGCGTGTTTCCTGATTCCATGAAACCACAATCCCTGCTTTACCCCTGGCAGGTTAAAGCCAGTGATTACTGAAGAAACCTAGGGCAGTAACAAAATCCCCAGGGTTCAAACCATCTTCTCTGTCATAAATAACAAAATCTTTCTTTTATTCTTCCAGTAGCAGGAATTGTACAGATGTGTAGAGAATAACAGTATTTTCTCAGGATGGTATCAGTGAGAAACTTCAACATCACAGAGACCAAGTACTGTTCTCCCAAGCCCAAGATCCAGTCCTGCTTCTGTGAGATGGCTGCCTGGGTGGATATTAAAATGAATAGTTATGCAGTTCACTTAGCACCCTTTGTTTTTTCTGAGATTTGGGTAGCACTGGAGCACAACTCCCATCAACATAAATTTTTCTTTGAATTCTACAGAGCAAGCCTGAAAAATCTGCAGCTGAGGGGCCAGCTAAGCCCACAAACATGTGCATATGGTGATTCTCAGATGAAGTGGTGGAGAGGAGTATCGCGAGAAAGTTCAGAAGAACACATTGTATCACAACACGTGGAAAGATGAGTAAAGATACTGCAGCACAAGTGATTCTAACAAAACTGGCATCTTCTGTAATGGCTTTGATAGTTACACTATACTCACATTAAATTAGAAGAGCAAATCTGGATGTAGCTGAGAATATCAAACAGGCAATTCTCTCTGATAACCTTTGCCTCAAAATGCAAGTTTTGGCTACAACTGAACAACTTCTGGAAAAATCTGGAATGACTGAACCAACAAGCCTCATCAGGTCAAGGACAGGTTTTGCTGTGTGATCAGAGACTGGAAAACCATCTCCAGCATTAACTGTCCACAAAACATCTCCCCAGACTTTCACAGAGGAGAAGCTGGTCAGTGAAGTCACTGGTAACACATCATTCTCCTTTATTGAGGCATAAGGTTTGGAGCACAAATAAAGGCAGCAGGCTTACACTACAGCCTGCAACTGACCTCAGAGAAAACAGCTGTCTATGCCACACAGGACAGCAGAAATAATGTGAGACAAGGAGGGGAACTTCTTGGAAAGGAGGTGTTCTGGATTTCTTTTTTTCTTATATGCTGCTCCACGTCTTGTATACTGTTAGTGCTTGGAAGCTCACTTTTGAAATAACCTGGTGGAAGCCCAGAACAGAGCTGCATAAATTCACTTTATGCTCAATCTCTCTTGCTGTAGAAGCTGTTAACAGTAATATGTTTGAAGTTAAATATTCTTCCTCCCACCTCAAGCTCTAGCTATGTTGTATAGCTTGCTTAATCCCTAATTCCATCCATTGCTTGACTAATTTGAATTTGTATCACAGATTTGCAAGCGTATGTTATTATGTCATGGACATAACTTCCTCAGTGCAGATGACTCTGAGGAGACGAACTTAAGACCTCCAAGCAACAGGCAGGTTTAAAGCCTGCAGGACTGGCATTTGTGGCAGTGACAGTGGTATATCTGGTTCCAAATTAACCCAGTGAAAAACCTCGGAGAAATGAAACAGTTTTTAGCTGAGATTGCTCACTGCTTCAGCTGACCACATGGCTGGCTGCACACGAGAGAACCCAGGACAGGCTGCCTGGGCCAGAATGGGATATCTGTTTTGACAGCAGTCTGCATTTAGGCTGGTGACTGCCAAAACTGCTTCATTGCAAGAGAGTAAGACAGAAAGTCAACTTTTTAAAAAATAACTATTGAGAAAGAGTTGTTGTGATTCTTTCCTTTATTTTCCAGTAGACCGAAATAAGGAGGCTCCATTCCAGTGGATAGTGTTAATCCAGAGACAGAAAGTTTCTCACTGGGAAGACCACATTCAGATCCCAGTAATACAAAAAGGAGTCCTTTCATTAGATTTACCAATTTTACAAGGAAATCAAGGCTTTCAATCCTCTCCAAATTAAAAGGATTAGTATGCTAGATCTCTCACATGTTAAATTAAGTGTGGTTTTAAAAAGTGTAATGCTAGAGCATACTGCAGACACAGTCAGTGTCAGCTACTTCTGGAAAGTACTAGATATTAATTGTTCATATCTTCATCTTAAAAAAAAAAAGGATTTATTTTTTAAATTAGAATTTATAACTAAGCTTGTCTTGTCTACTCAAGCAAGTACTGCTTTAACTGTTCTCCTCTACTCTGGATTTCACTGTAGAGTTACCAATATAACAAGTGTCAAATATTTCATCAACTTTAAAGAACGTTGTTAGTATAAATGTACAAGAATATCTTGAAAACAGAACAGAGTCAATCTGACAGGCAGACATTTAGCTTTTGAAGAAAACTGATTTTGTTAAAAAGATTTTGTTGGAATAGTAAAATAGCTTTCCTGTTTTCCTTTCATATTAGTTTAGCTATGAGAAAATAAGGCATGTGTCTTAGTTGTTTGTTTTACTGAACTGCAAAACCAACAGCTGCAAGATATACAGCCGTGGTCAAATATTATATTTTATCTTGTGTTAAAATTGATGGCAACAATAATTAAGACAGAAAGTATTTTTTAACTTCTTCAAAGGAAGATCACTGAAGACCAGCACTTACAGGCCTTACATAAAGCCTGTATTTAGCATTAAACAGGTTATCACTTTAATGTGTGACTAGTTTATTCTACAGTCATTAAAATGTAAAGATCATCTATTGCAGTAACACTGACGGGAGACTTGACTCAGAAATAATATCTACAGGGCTCAAGGAACCTACAGACTGAAAAACCACTCTTTTCCAGAGTCTTCTCTTGTTCTAGATAAGTACAAATTATTAGGGTTTTTCTCCTATCTTGCATCTGTGAAAAATTATCAGAGAGATAACTAGTACTGCAGGAACCTCATTACTTGATCTCCTTTCTTTTCTCAGTGACTGCCAGAGATTGAATGGAAAAGACAGCAGGATTCTGGGAATAATCCTAGTGTGTGTCTGTCTGCAGTATTACTGGAGAAATAATGGAGGTTTCCTTCCATCACCTAGGAGAAAGAAGTACTAAAATACATTTTTCCAAGAAGCTATGAAATGACTATATAATTAATGAGAACTGAAAGCCTTAGCAACAACTGCTCAATGTTGTCATGTCATATGGCACAAGAAATTTTGCTTTTCAGGCTTTCTCTTGATTCCTGGAGTGGTAGGACAAAAAGGTCACATAAAAGGTATTAACTCAGGAGGTCACAGAAACCAGTCTCAAGTTC
The DNA here is from genome assembly GCF_000700745.2 of Antrostomus carolinensis. Lineage (NCBI taxonomy): Eukaryota > Metazoa > Chordata > Aves > Caprimulgiformes > Caprimulgidae > Antrostomus > Antrostomus carolinensis. Next base: position 13,296 of record NW_010296534.1, on the reverse strand, counting down.
TATCAGATTATTTGCATCAGGCTCAAACTGCCATGGGTAACAGGGATCCAGATACTGTATGTGACTATAAAATATGGCCTGTACACTGACTGCCTTACAGTCCCAGAACATTTTCTGGAGTCAGGTTAGAGGGAGATGCATAATTTTTTGTGCAAGGTATTTTAAGAGGAGACTGTAGCTTCAGAAAACAACATAACACAGAATGCTTTAAAAATAAGCAGAATGTGCTTCTATATGACCTATCTCAGTTGAATCTGGCTCACAGACCTGATGATATGGAATATGGAAAAAACCCCTCTCTCCAAATACACCAAAGACCTCTACAAGGAAATTCAAGTGAGAATCTGCAATGTACAATAGCATCCCTCAGAGGCCAGTGAAGATCATGTCTTAAAAATGTTCTTTTGTTTTCAAGAAGAAAGATTTGATGACTTTCAGATAATCAGTTAAACAGAAGTTAAATTTAATCCAGAAATCCTACTGAAACCCACTGATCTAAAGGGATGAGAGGCTGTGGGACAGAAATAGGATTATCACTCAGATGTAAAGTATATCTCTCTCAAACTTTGCTTACTGTAGCCTAAGTGAACAAACCTGTGAGTTTCCATCACTTACTGACTTATTGCTCAGCACCTGAGCTGCTGTCACTGAGCAGCCACATGGACATCATTCTCTCCACTGTACAAACCTACAGGGTGCTGTAAACCCCACCAGCACCAAGGCATACAATAAGAACTGGCTGGACCTATTCCCTCCGAGGGAGGGGCATGGCAGCTTCAAAACCAGTATGGTTCAACAAGTGTTTTTGGCCACTGGCAATATACATATTTGAGACATTTTCAGTGTAAAATTTGGTAATTTGTTAAAAATAATCTTTATTCAGTTTCACTTCAAAACTTAAAATGGGAGAATTAAAATTGCATAGCTTTTTCTACTTTGCATGTTCAGTGCTTCTGTGACACCAATCAACAACACAAAGCATTGTAAGCTCAGATGCCCGTAGTGTTACTGACACCCAGCTGTATGCCATATAGCAGAGATGCTATCTGGATGCACTCCAAACTTAAGAATGCTTTATATTTATATTTAGCCCTTTGTACATACTATATTGTATATATGCAGACATGTTAAAAAAGATGGGGTTTTAATTAAAAATTAAAAAAAAAACTCTAGTGAGACATCTAACACCTGGACGAAAACACCAGTAGGATTGCAGCAATCACAGAGAGTAAATAAAAGTGATAGACTGCATTATCAATATACCTTGCCAATAGTACTGCAAAGGTAAAGGAAACACTGCAGTAGACAAAAGAACAAATAAATAGATGCACAATTGCTTGACAGTTTAACTCAGAAGCCACTTACAGCTTTGGACAAAGGCAGAGGAACCCCAGTAGATACCAGAATAAGGACTCTGTTAAGGTGCTACAGATTACAACTGGTAGACTTGATTTCATACAGCATCTAGTTCCAATCCCAAAGTCTTTATTTATAAACAGTCACACAAAAGGTATTTTACTTATTTGACAGAAACAAAAGAATCATCTGAAGGAAGGCTGGGAAGGGCAGAAAAAAAGTAAAACTTAAACTTGAAAAATTCTGGTAGACTTTGATGCCAGAGTCTCAATCACTTCAAGTAGCATCATATAGAGATCTTTGACTATGAGATATATTTCTGTATACTTCTTTATGATAGAAATTCTCCTTCCTCATTCAAAGCAGCAATAATCTGTATTTTTTTAAAAAATGCAGGGTAATATTTTTCAGCTTTCAATAAATAGCCACAAAATCTCTGTGAATACTGCTATCCTCTGTAGTATATATATACAACAACAGAGTATTTCAGTTCCAGCCATCATGAACTGATGCATCTCCAGAAGTTGCAAATGAAAGACTCTTGAAAGGATTACAGCTTTTGTTTACACTCTGTATATCTTTAATGTCCTTACTGCAGAGTTTTCTAACATGTTGTTGTTTATAAAGTTACTGGTTTAACACTCAGTCAAGTGTCTTCTCCAAGTCAAATGAATTTCTTAGACAAGGTTTCTTACAACAGCAGTTCAACACACTAGCCTTCCTAATTAAAAAAAAAAAATCAATCAACCAACCAACAACAACAAAAAACCCAAACCAACTGAGTTTTGAGAAAAGCTTACCATGGAGAGCTTTAATAAGAAGGAATCCTCACATTCTCTACAGTAAAAATTGGAAGATTACGTAACAAAGGATTTACTAAGTGATTATGGGTACTGAACAGATGTCCTTCATAATGCTGAAGCCAATTATATTGATAGATCATTGAATGCGGAGATGAAAACAGGTTATTGTAACACCATTTGTAATTTCTAGTGCATCTAACAAGGAATGTCTTTCTAGCCAGCTCAGAATATTAACTAAGGTCATCACTTAAATTCAACACCAGATTTATCAAATACAAACGCATGGAAAATAGTGTTTTTGAAGAGACACTTGAAACATGTAACAAAACATCTCAAACACGTAACAAAACATTTCAAACATGCAGAGGCAGTGTTGTCACTTTAACAATGTCAGGAAACTTACTCAGATAATGACAAAAGCACCTGAGAATACACATGAAGGATATCAGACTAGAAAATAAATACAAAAACTAATGAAGCAAGAAAGTTTTCTGAAATAAAACTTACCTTTGAGCCATCCAAACTGATTATCCTGTAGACATTTCTTGTGCTGTCATAGAAGTAGGACACAGTAACAGCATGCTTGCTGGTGGGAACCCAGTTCTTCTTAGTGTTTGGGTCAATCTGGAAGACGTGAGCTCGGGTGCTGAAGATGGGTTGTTCCCTGAAGGATGGACAGTAAAAGTAATGAATCTAATTTGTACATAATATCATTGCACACAAGTTATCTGCCAGTGGTGCCCACTGGGATGCATACATTTTACTTTGCATGATAAATTTTTCCTAAGAACTTGAACTTCTGTATGTGTTGCTGCATAGAGCAGATAAGTGCATTAATATACAGATGCAAGTAAAATGCAAGCCTTTTAATGCAATAATCAGCACCCAGCTGTACAGTCAGATAAAGACAGAAACATCTAATATAGCTCCAACCCTGTTCCATCGCTTCCCCAGCCCTCACCTCCATCTACCCCTTTAAACGAAGTGGCACTAACATGTGTAACTTCCTCTCATTACACTGCACACTGCAGAATGTCTGAATCCAAAGCCCTCATCTTCTCAAAAATGTTTTAATACTCTGATTATTCTAATCAATTTTAGGCTGTAATCTGAAACAGAACTGGCTGATTCAATGCAATTACTCTAAAACTAATATTAATTAATGTTAATTTTAGTAAAGTTAATGTTTCACAAGTGTTGTGAAACCCATACTCTTTGGAGCTTCACAGCTGAACATTTTCAGAGTAACACTAAATATGTATAACGTACATGGTTTAAAGTTAACTGTCTAGCTAATAAAACCATATAAGGTAAAAAAATCTACTGTACTTTAGAATTACAACTTCGTTTCCGTATGATCATTACCAGGACATATAGTATTGCACAGAAATCTAAAAATTACTAAGATGGTTGTCAGCTTAAACTTAGCTACATTTTAGTGACAAATAGATTGCTGTATTCTTCAGGGAATGCTGTCATCAAATCCCAAAGACCAAAACTTTAAGTTGTATTTAACTTTTTAGGGTTTTCAACTCTCTCGTTTTCTGCCATTTCCAGGATGTGAAGAACAGTATCCTTTGTCCCTGCCCTCATTTCCTTTTAAGAGGTAAGTTTTTAATACATTTCCCTGCCCAAATAAAAGCAAAAGAAAAAATTAGGATTTTGGGTACTCATAGTCAAAGTGTTTTAATCTGGCCTTATTTCAAAGAAGTACACGTGAACTCTCAGAAATCTCTCTACTGCTTGTCAGCAAGAGCAGCTGAGACCAGCTGTTTTCAGCAGCAGACTCGTATTACTCAGCTGGGAGTTACAGCTCCTTAAAGGCCATCTTCCAGAAGATGTGGTGCTCTTCTATGTTGGGTGTTGGAAGAAGTGGCAGAAAGGGCACAGAATAGACCACAGACAGCAAAACAGAGTTTCAATGAAAGCTAAAAGAGATGGAAGGCAGGCCAGGGGGATCAATGCACATGCTAGTCCTCCATACAAATATCACTGTACCCTCAGCACCAACTCAGCTTCTCCTAAATCACCAAGCCATAGGAGGTTGGGTAGCTGCTTTCCTGATCCAAATTCCTTGCACACAAACAAAGGTTATGCAAAAGTGACTTTTATAGTCCTTTTGTTTAACAGAAGCTTTATGCTAATTCTTATCACTCTCTTGAATATCTACCATTACTTTTTCAATCATACTTTAAATTTAGTTCTTGTCTTCAATATTAGAAACATTTTGCATTTCCCCTCCCCAGTTAAGCATATCCAAATGTAATGTGATTACACAATGCAACCAGTTCTTTAACTACGGAAAGTTAAAGAGCACATCAAAACAAAAATATTAGAAGCCTGACAATTATTTGGATGTGTCCCGGTTTTTGCTAGGATAGGGTTAATTTTCTTCTTAGTAGCTAGAAAGCGCTGCGCTTTGGTTTCAGTGGGGATTGTTATGAGAACAATGTTGATAACTACAAGGACACGGTGCTTGGGCAGTTTCCCAGAAGAGAGGACTGGAAGGGAGGGGGATGAAGAAGGAAAGTGCAGCAGTTAGTGGAACCCAGAACTGACAGTTGGATGTGACAATAAGTTATTCAAGACAATATTACATCATGTTCAGCATATGAACCAGGGCTGACTGGAAAGGGGGGGATTCTCTCAGGAATTGCTCGGGCTCGCTTTTCCGCGATTGCGATTTCAGGTTCGGGGTTCCTTTTTGTTCCTCTGGGGTCGTTATCAGCAGGGGGTGAGCAACTGTACTCTGCATCCCTCATATACAGTTGTTATCGTTATTGCTCTTATTATTCTTATTATTTTAATTCTATTCTACTCTAATTATTAAATTGTTCTTATCTCAACCTACAAGTCTCCTCACCTTTACCCCTCCCATTCTCTCCCCAATTCCCTGGGTAGGGCCAGAAAGGCAGCAAAGGTGGGGGGTGGGGGCAGCTATGAGTGGCTGTGTCTTGTCTGGCTGCCAGCTCAGTTAAACTGTCACAGGATGAAGGCTGACACTGAAAGGAGAAAATAAGGCTCTGACTATATTAACTAAAAAGACAAAAGAAGAGCTGAAGCTAAATTGTAGATGTGGTTAATGTGTGTAGATGTGTGGTTAATGAATACATATTTGACCACCACTGATACTCAATTCTGTCACACATTCTGTACAGTATATCACACATCTGAGACTTTCAACATACCACAGGGCAGGATTTTAATATGTAAAAGGCAGGCAAAAACTATATGACTAAAGCAAGTCAGAGTGTCAGTGAAAGTCCAATTGTTCAGTCCAGAGCTGCTGCTCTCCTGCTCTGTCAGCACAAAAATCTTCCATAGTCCCAGCTAAATATTCTCAATTTGTTGGATAA
>NW_010296534.1:0-7746 GCF_000700745.2 Antrostomus carolinensis | reverse complement strand
AGCACTGTTGCTCAAAGACAAACCAGAGCACTTTGCAGGGCACGCGTGTGCATCTGGCATAGACATTACAGTTAGGTATGGAACAGCATAAATGAAGCTTACTTACACTTTTTTAATTGCTTCTGAAAAAGCTAGAGCTACAGTCTTTTCTTTCCATGTTTTAACCAAAAGCTTTTCTGAATGACAAGCTGTCTACACTCTGTGGAAAAAGCATAGCTCCCTTTGTTAAACTACCTGGATAAATCATGATTTTGCCAGATTACTGGGGTAATTAGGATTTTTTCCTGACAAAGATGCTAAACTTCAGATGCCTCTAGAATTAGACCAACATCTGACATTTGATGATGAACATTTATAATGATTATTTCTCCAAACAAATGGAAATTGTGCACCTTATGTCTACAGAACTAAATGCGTTATAGAATCAGTCACTGATGTGCCACTGAAGTCCTTCAACGCTGCTGTACAATTAGGTCATCTGCACTTTTCTGTAGCAACATACTATATAGCTACTTAAATTTTAGATTTGCTAAAACTAAAGAAAGGGAGATTTAGGTGAGCTATTAGGAGGAAATTTTTCACCCAGAGAGGGTGGTGAGGCACTGGAACAGGATCCCCAGAGAAGTTGTGGAGGCCCCATCCCTGGAGGCATCCAAGGCCAGGCTGGATGGGGCCCTGGGCAGGCCCATCATCTAGTGGTTGGCAACCCTGTCCACAGCAGGGGGGCTGGAATGCGGGGCATCCAAGGCCAGGCTGGATGGGGCCCTGGGCAGGCCCATCATCTAGTGGTTGGCAACCCTGTCCACAGCAGGGGGGCTGGAATGCGGTGATCTTTAAAGTCCCTTCCAACCCAAGCCATTCTCTGATTCTAAAACATTCAGAAACAAACAAAAGATAATATATAAACCATACATAAGATTTGTAACTTCAGCTAATCAATCTTTACTCAAAGCTTTTGTTCTTCCATTATTCACAGAGGACATGATGCCCTCCCAGTCTCGAAGTTTAAATTAATTCTGTTGAAATAATATTAGATATAGGAGTATTAGCAGTAGTTAAATAGGAGAATAGTTTTATTTTTCCCTTGATATGTGCTCAGACAATTAATATATATATAAATATATTCTATTTTATAACATGTATTTTATATATAAAAATTTAAAAATCTACTTTTGCCTATATAGAGTTGAGATAGGAAGAAGAGAACAGCTTTAAGTAAGAAAAAACAATCTTGTAAGAAACTCCCATCAGTTCCACACTCTCCCCTCTCACCTCTTCCTCTTACAGCTTTCTCTTGTTCTTTCATTAACAGGAAGTATTTAGAAGTCATTAAAGACAGTAATAGGAACTAAGACAAGAACTCATCACACACATGACAAGAAGTCACTTCATTTTTCCAGAAATATCCTGATGCTGAACAAAAAGTAAATAAACTAACAAGAATGCCATAGTAACACAGTTTAACTATTAGAAATGTCTGCTCAGGCACGGCAGAAACATTAAGGCTAATATGCTGCTGTTCTTAATTGGCTTAGACTGCAACATTACAATGGTCAAACACAGACTAAAAAGAAGTAAGTGCTAAGTGGACTTGAGTGGCAATGTGAGGACTAAGAAAACATGAGAAGTACCACTTAAGCGGGTAGAGTCACACCAGTTTTTTTCATAACTGATACAGAAATCCATTCATTGATATGTGATTAGACCTAGGCTAGGCATAGGAAAAAAGCCTGTGCCCTAAGAGTTGAATGAACACTGTTTTCAACTACTCTTCTCATTTTGACATCTTAACACATCGTTTTCAAAAAAATGCAGACTACTGAATCTAAGAACCTAAGGTTTCATTTTTGCATATCTTATACTAATTAAAGCTTTCAGAAAAGAAGCTTAAGTTAGTACAGGAGGTTATAATGAACTTTCCATGCTAATACATAATTAATATTTCCTTTTTAAAGAAAAAGTATCTATTCTTCAACATGCCTGGTACTTCCAGATTATGCTAACAACTAGTGCTGAAGACCTCCTTCCTCTTATTTCTTTCCCCACACTGTTGTTTACCATGACCCCAAAGTTATTCTAATTGCCATAATATCTACAACTTCTCAAGGCTGTGATTCTGTTGTCTTATTTACTGTAAAAACAATAAAGCCTCTGAAAGGAAGGTATGAATGTCTACAACACTACTTGACGTCCTACTTGCCCTTCCTTATGATGTGTTAATTATGCTAAAAATAAGTTTAAAAATTATACTCATCCTCTCCTTCCCTCTGTATATTGGGCTAAACTGACAGGGTTTTGGTAGGGAGGGTGCTGCACTATGTGGGACAAGGTCAGGGACTGCCCTGTGCAGGCACAAGAACAGACCAGGATGGGTGCTGTAGAAAAAAGTAGATACAGTAGATGACATCTGAGCAGGGGCTGGAGCAAAGAGTTGCCCAGCCAGGAGCAAACAGCAGACACCGCAGCAGGTATAACAGTGAGGGAATTGTGGCTTGCAGTGTGTTTTCTGTGTTTATTTAATTGTTTGTCTTCATCTTCACTGGTAATAAGCTAAATTGAATTAAATTTCCTGAATAAAAATGGTTTTGTTGTGCATGGCATCCCTCCCTGCCACAAATACAAAAACCAGAGCTAAAACTCTGTATAACAGCCTCTTGGATTCCCAAAGCATTCAAATACACTAGAAGTTTCAAATCTCTAAGGACAGCTGCTTTCCCCAACAAGTAGGACAAAAGGGGATGAATAAGCAGGTCCAGTGTGATGGACCATCCTACTCAGTTCAGTTTTGATAGCTTTAAATGATCTATCGAGTGATGGAAGTCCATGAGAATTAACATTTATGTCAATCATTTCAGCAATTTATATTTCCCTGATATGGATCTTAAAAACTGCAAAGTGCATTATCCAGACTTACTGGTTTTTGATGCACATGGAGTCCACATACAGGACAGTTTTCAAGACAAGTCCAACAAAATGTATCTTAGAAGTCCTTTTCATCACATTTGCAAGTTGCAAACAGAACAAGATCCCATCCTTCATATTTCATTCTCAGAGTTTCAGAGGAAGATGATGCCCTGTGCACCCAAAACCAGGACAACATGGCTGCGCTCAGCACTGGAATTCAACCACGCTCCAAGTTCCCTAACCATAGTGGAGACCGGACAAAAAGCGTGCTGCCTTCAGTCCGTTACAGCCAGGGCAGAGCAGACCCTGCTGTGTGGCAGCCTGCAGGCTCAGGACACACGCTCTGGCAGTCCTACCGACTGCAAACTCTCTCAGCAGGCATCACACTCATGTTTTGCAGGGGGTAATTTTGCACACGGTGAGCTCTGAGCTTCCATAACATCTGCCAGAGTTTCTCCCCATATCAAGCAACATGAATCCCCTGCATGATCTCTCAGGCAATTGCTGATTATCCTCAGATTCAGGATACCACAAAGACCTTTTTGCTTTTTCAAAATTACAGCACACCAAGACTACAGCTTTCTTACAAATGCCCTACTACAGTCTTAAAAAATACTCTCCCTAATTTGTTTTTAAAGCTGTAGCAAGCTTTTGTTACTCTAAGAAGCCTGAGGAGAGATCCCTGAAAAGAAATGAGGAGAGTGATTGGAAAGTGCAGCTGTAGTCAAAACTAATTTGTCAGCTATGTCATCCAAATATGGCCAATGGCTTCTCAGGAGTCTAAGTCAACAAGCTCTGCAAACACAATTCAAAGCAACAAAAACAAAGGATTTTCCTTATTCCCAAAAATGCTCCAAAGCCTGATAAATACTATATATGGTAGCTTGTGGGACAGTATTGCGTAACACTGGCTTCTTGTTGCAAACAGTTGTTCTGAAATAAAATCTTTTTCTGGACAGAAAGTGAGTGACAACTTCCATCTTGAAAGAAAAATTAAAATTATTAAGTACTTGAACAAAACATACTAAGCATACTTGTGAAAGGAGTACATCTTAGAATTTTGCTTTCTCTATTACATATATACAATAATAACTGTAATGTCTCAAAACAAGCTTTGAGGTAGTAAAAAGAGTGGAAGTTACAATCAAGAAACCAGATCAAAATCTCTCCCATACCACCAGCAGTTTATCTAGTTTTATACTTAAGCTTCTTAGACCTGCTTTTGCTGTTATGTTTAAGGTTTGAATCAGGTTTACTCAAGGTCAGCAAAACCTCAGGAAGTTGCTCCTAAAAAGCTTGTCAAGCTTTCTGCATTCAGTTATAAGTTAATACATATTAGCACCTATGCTCAATGACTTAACTTCATAGAATATGTTCTATAGCTACATAATACTGCACAGAGCAGTGCCTTCAAGCTTTTTTCTAAACTGTTGTTTTCCCATTGAACAATCAGCTTTTAGTATTAGATATTTAACCACTTCTGAGTTAGCTTACCATCATAAATAATACCAGCAATTTTTCAGGATTTGAAGGGAGAAAAATTAGCTATATCCTTTCATTAAACCTGTACGATTAAGTAAAAAGTGCATTTACCTTTGCCAGAAACATTATTACATATAGTATGTTAAATTTTCAAGGATTTGAAGTTTCGACCAACTAAAGTGTTTCAGTTTGAAATTGCACAGTTCTTAATGGACATAAGATACAGGAAGTCAGAAGAAAATAATTTAGTGATCTGCTCATATTCACATTTCTATGAAATTAGTGTTCTGTCATGGGTGATGAGGAGACAAGGCCTTGCTGATACGCCACGAGACAGCTGCCAGGCCTGCTGGCTTAATCAGCTTGACCAGCTCCAACACTTTGCTTTTCCAAGGGTAAGTTGCTGTTTATGTTTTTAACATTCATTTTTATAAATCTACAGAAGATATTTTGACGCCCAGTTCTGCCCACTTTTTGGAAGCGAAGGTTCAAACCCCAGCCTGTAAACTCAGCCCTTTCCCCTCCACCGTTGCCCACACACAGCATCTACACTTCTTCATCCATGTTCTTTGCTCATTAACTTGAGTCTTAAATGTGAACAAAGAAGTTTCAAAGATGGCAGAAATACAGGACATGTTTTGAAGTAATTCCAGTCCTATGAAATTACAGATCACACTTTGAAAATACTGAAGAATTATTCAAATACTAGATTTTTAAAGTTCCTCATCAAATAACTTTAGAAGACAATGGCAGCCTGCCCCCCACTGAATCAATGAAACACCTTCTAACGTTAAAGGGTATATAAATAAGCAAGAGCATTGCTGGACTCCCCTCTTGAACTGCACTGCACAATGGTGACACTAACGTTAGATGGCCTGAGTCATAGCTGGTTTTAGAATTCAAATGGACTTAGCAGCTTTAGTCCAGTGAATGGGAAATCACAACATGCTCTAAAATACCGTCCAAGTTGTAAAAGCTGTTTACTACTGGAAAGGATTCTGTGATGGGTTAATATAAAGGTCCCTGGAAAACAGCCTACACGAAAAGACTTCAGAGCACTGCTATTAATTACAGTGAAAGCAAACAATTAGATGTAACAGAAATACCACTGCATCCATTCCAGTGGAAGTGTGACAGAGAACTTCACATTAATCCAATTTTACACCTGCATAATTTTTTATCATCCTAAAGAGCATATCACACAGTCCCACACTCTCTACTCTGGTCATTCATTCAATAATGAGCTGTTGGTAATGATGGCAATCCCTTTTCCTCTTCTTTACCAAGTTTTGGTGGTTTTCCCTTAAAGAATTTGTACAAACAGCAGAATTAATAAAAATTCATCTAAAACAAAATTCTAACTCACATTTGGACCTCCAGTGTCTAACAAAAAGAAACTTCCACCCGAAACCTTCCTGCATTTGGGGCAGAACACCTTACCCAAGAGATTCCTCTGTGACTATTAGAAGTTGAGCTCTTGGTCTCTCAACAAGCATTCTTTTTGAGCTGGCTCTTTCTCTTCATAGAATTCTCAGAAATCTATTCTCTTTGAAATGTCAATGTTCCTGTAAAGACCAGTTTAAATTTAAAAGCTATTCAGGCAGGAGGAACAGTTGCACTGTATTTGCATACCTTTAAAATTCTAGGGTCTAAAAAGAAAAAAAAAAAGAAGAAAAAGAAGTCACAGTATTTTACTATTGGCTAAGTATATGCAAAACACATGTACACAGCTTGGTGCAAAGAATATAGTTTCATACAAACTAGGCTAAATTTGACACCTATGAGTAGACAGAACTCTAATGAATACAGCAGTTATGCACTTTAATTAGTAGAAAAACTGTCTACTTATGACTATTTATATTGATAAATAAAAGTTTCTGTATGACATAGGAGACAAGTAAGGAAAGTAGGTAACTTCAAAATATCGGGCAGAAAACATTTCTGAAATCAATTCCTTCTGATAACATTTTGGCACATTGACTGATGTGGATGGCATCTTTATGAGCATGTAATCCTACAAAATAGTCCACACAGGAAAGAAATGAACCATGCTATATGTGCCAACTAAATGCTGAGGAAGCCCACACATAAGACCTTCCAGAGGAGGAAGGGAGAGAAGAAAGGCAGAAGAGTATACTACAAGAAGGCACTGTAAGAAAACTACAGACAGCACTTAAAATTTATAGTCATCATACAAAATCTCAAGAGCTAGGTAATTACAATACCTTGGGAAATAAGGCTCTTGCTATTAAACAAAACAAAAAAAAATCCTAAAAAACGTAACTGTGAAGAACAATGAGAAAGTTCATTTAAACTCATTCCTCTTCTGTCTGAGCTTCCTGTTCATAAGAGACTAGTGAAGGACAGTAGTTATTGGTAAACTTCAAAATAGTAGAGCTTCTTCCAAAGCACAGATTTAAAAATAACTGTAGCACAGCACAGAGATTACAGTCTCACAATTTTAGTAACATCAACAGCATGGAAGCTGGCCGAGTGGCAAAGCACAGGACAAATCAGTGCCCAGATTCCCACTCTCCAAACAGGACAAGAAAAGCCCAGCACAATGAGTTTACTGTCAGGACAGTGGTGGTGGCAGGACAGGACACTGCTTGTGCTGGCAGACCCAGGCACAGGAGAACGGAGTACATCTTAGACCAGGACTGAAGTGACCTGCCTTTGGACCATCCCTCAGACCTATCTTCTTGCCTCATTGCAAGTCATTCACTTGACCTGATCAACACTTCCTTGACACCCTCCCTCTTAGGAAATACACTTTTCCAATCTATTTCATCAGCAGTTCTGTTCAGGCATCTCAATAACTGTAAAGAAAGGGCCCCTAAACAGCTGTCCCCCAAATATCTGTCTCCAATACTCTTCTTTGTCCTGTTTGCCTTCATGGTCTTAATGTTGCATTCATTTTGACATCCTCTGGTCAGTGTTTTTACATACATACACATATATTCACTTCAAAGATACTACAAAGTGTGTCAATAATAAAGTTGGCTACTAATTCAGTTAGCATACTTGGAGCACACCAAGCAAACAGGTTCTGCCCTCAGTATCTTGCATTCAGAAAAACCCCCTCGCAGTCCTCGTTGGCCCTCACCATATCACAAGGCACAGAAAACGCAAAAGTACACAGAACTGTCTTTTGTCTCATCCCATCTTCAGATGCCTATCATCAGATGGGGAAGGCTTTAACATATTAACTTAAAATTCATGAGATTGATGGAATAAATTACTTTGGTAGGTCAATGTTAACTTCAATGCATGTCAGATCTTTTAATTTTTTTCTTTTCTTAATTTCCAGAGCAAATTTGAGATGTCAGTAGAGAATCATAGAATAGATTGGGTTGGAAA
>NW_010296533.1:0-1088 GCF_000700745.2 Antrostomus carolinensis | reverse complement strand
CTGGAGCACCTCTTCAGCCTGGAGAACCCTTGCAGTGGACAGACCTCTCCTGCTTCATGATGACCTTGTGTGGTGGTTGCACTTGGCCAGCCCATCCCCTCAGATGAATGGCAACAAATTAAATTGACTCTTCTTCCCCAAGGTGAGTCTGTTTTGCCCGTGACCATCACTGGTGAGTGAACTGTCCCTGTCCCCATCCTCATCCCGAGCCCCCTTTGTTGTGACTCCCACCCCAGCTCAGCAGGTGAGGCAGTGAGTGCAGGACCCCATGGTCCTACTGTGGGTGAAACCACCACAAGTCAAAAGTCTCATTTTCAGGGTCCAAAGCCTCATTTTTAAGGTCCAAACCCTCATTTTAGGGTCCAAAGTCTCATTTTTAGGGTTCAAACCCACATTTTAGTGATGAGTGCACCGAAAATCTATATTTATAATTTTAAATTCTCATTTTTAGACTCCACCCTCTCATTTCATGATCCAAATGGTCATTTTAGGGCCAAATATCTCATTTTTAAGGTCCAATCCCTCATTTTTAAAGGCCCAAACCCTCATTTTTAAAGGCAAAACCCTCATTTTTAAGGCCCAAAGTCTCATTTTTAGCCTCCAAAAGATCATTTTTAGGGTTAAAACCCCCATTTTGATGATGACTGCACTAAAAATTTCTGGGTTTTTTTGCAATAAAGGCCAAAATTCTCATTTTTAATGTTCAAACCCTCATTTTTAAGGCCCAAACCCCCATTTTGGGGTCCAGAGTCTCATTTTTAGGGTTCAAACCCACATTTTAGTGATGAGTGCACCAAAAATCTCTATTTATAATCTTAAATTCTCATTTTTAGACTCCACCCTCTCATTTCATGATCCAAATGCTCATTTTAGGGTCAAATATCTCATTTTTAAGGTCCAAACCCTCATTTTTAAGGCCCAAAGTCTCATTTTTAGCCTCCAAAAGATCATTTTTAGGGTTAAAACTCCCATTTTGGTGATGACTGCACTAAAAATCTCTGGGTTTTTTGCATTAAAGGCCAAAAGTCTCATTTTTAAGGCCCAAACCCTCATTTTGGGGTCCAAAGTCTCATTTTTAGGGTTCAAAC
>NW_010296532.1:1320-8764 GCF_000700745.2 Antrostomus carolinensis | reverse complement strand
AAAACCTTGCCATGCAAACCCAATACAACTAATCAGCACTAAATTATTACTCATTATTTATATTCAAGAGTATGTTCTCTGAGATTAAGTAGATGTGTATTTTTGATCAATGTACATAAACTTGCATGTGTGTGTGTTTCGTTTTTTTAGGGTGAGCATATCTGGATAGTTTTGGATGGGCCTGTTGATGCAATATGGATTGAGAACCTGAACTCTGTTCTGGATGATAATAAGACCCTTACTTTGGCCAATGGAGATCGTATTCCGATGTCCCCCAGCTGCAAAATTGTTTTTGAACCTCATAACATTGACAATGCTTCTCCTGCAACAGTTTCTCGTAATGGGATGGTCTTCATGAGTTCTTCAGTGTTAGATTGGAAGCCTATTTTGAGAGCCTGGCTGCAAACAGTACCTGTTACCTACTCTGATGTCCTATGGAATTGCTTTAATGCTGTGTTTCAGGTAATTAATTCAATAACTTGTGAATAAAAAAAGCATTTCTTATTCTTTATTTAATGAAACATTTTTTCTTCCTTAGTGCTTTATAAATTATTTATTTCTCTTTGTTTATGTAATAAAGATGAAGGATTTAGAGAAAAAAAAATTACCTCTAATGAATGAGTGAAACTATAACAGATGAATAATTTGTATGCTTTGTTTTGTCTGCATAAATTAGTTCATAAGGAATTATTAATCTGTGATTATTTTATAAGGTATATTGGCAAAACAGAGGTATTTGACTGTAATTGTTACTGTAATTTTAATTCTAGTTAGGATACATAAAGGGAGTGCATAAACTTCTTTCTTTGTTTTAAAGAAGTAAATGTGGAAAGAAATTAAGCTAGATTTACTCTGGTGGAATCTTTCTCAATTTCAGCTGCAACAGGAATGCTTTTGGCCCATTAGTTATTTTTAAAATACATTCTATAGTTAAAATTAATTAAGGACAATTCTATACTCCATGGTGTTCTGAAGCTAAGCACAGGTCACTGTGGTGGTCTTTTTTGATTTTATAGTGCATGATTCTGTTCTGAAGGAGATTTTTGAGATGGCGTCTCTTTGGTAGATTCTCTGAGTAAATTGTGTTTAATCAGTAGATCCAATGAGAGAATTCTGAACATTTTTACCCTCCATTTGACCTTAGCATACTGAATCATTAAAAAGGTTTCATTAATATTGTGGACGGTTGTACTCAATAGTGGATCTACAAGCATAATCTCAGTAGTATACTGTTTCAAACTACACTGAAATTCTTATTTTTTCTTTGGAAATTTTTAAAGAAATAGTTATTGCTTTGCAATTTTTCAGTATTGTTATCTTCTGATTTCCTCAACATCTGTGGAACAAACGCAACTTCTTTGTATACCTTGCTTTCCTATTGTCTCTCTCCTGACAGTTTTCTTGTGTAATTTGTGTTGGATTTCACAGGGTTTTCTCCTGTAATATTTTTCATTGTTGTTGGATTTTACAAATGCAGTTTTTAATGAGCTTTGAGTGACATTTCAGAAAGTTTATTAATGCTAAAAGCAATGATTAATGTAGTTTTGTAATGGTGTTGACTTGAATGTTAACAAATGTTAACAGTTTTGTAATGTTGTTAACTTGAATGTTAACAAATGTCTTCTTACAGATATGTTTCATTTCAGTGCCATTTACTTTAAAACAAATGTTTAACAAGCTATTCATTTTGTTCTACCTCCAAAACATAATGATATGACATAGTATTTACTGCAGCAGCAAGAGGAGCACTTCTGATAATGAATTTTAAAACATGCTTCCAAAGCAATGTCTATGTGGGTCAATTTACTGCTTCTTTGCCACAATTCTATTTGTATTTTATGCTACATCTTGCTCTGAAAACATTTAACCTTTCTCTAACAACATTTAAAATAACCCAAGCCTGAAGCAATAACAATAATGTCCAGGAAAAAAAAAATATTTTATTAGATTGAGAGATGAAAATGCAGTGAGATATGAATTTAGTTCTGTGCTGAAGGCTGTATTTGGAACTATCAAAATGTAAATGAAAGCTGTCACGCTATCAGTTTTCTTTAACTTTTAATGAGTTATCTTTGCTTCTCAAATAACAGAAGTAATAACAGTGATTTTACAGATGAGGGTAACACTACTTTTGTATTCAGGTGGCTCTTTTTACAGTTATTGTTCTCCACCCTCCCTAAAAAAAAAGGATAAATACATTCTAAAAGAAAATTTGTGAAAAAAAAATGCATCAACAGTGGTAGTCAAACCCTATATATGGACCTTGGTGAATTTAAATCTACTATTAAGAAAAGTATGGATATAAGCAGCTTACAAATATCTAATTTTTAGAAGAAAATTAAGATTAGGCTGTAGATGGAAATATAGTAATTGAGGAGAATCAGTCATTAAATATACTTTTACAGACATTTTGAAATAAATCTAAATTCAACCAAAATAGATGTAAGACAACTACTATAGTATCCAATTTCCTTACAAGAAATGCTCATTATTTATGCTAATAAAAATAGTATTTGTCACTGAAAGTCTGCATATTTGATAAAATAATTATTAATGAAGGTACAGCAAGTAGCAATATTGTAGGAGGAAGCACCAGAGAATAATAGTTTTAAATCAGTGCTAAGAATGTTTTTATTCTTTTCATATACATTATATATTCCATGGTAAGTCATTAGTTTTTATATAAAAGACAGGAGGTAGTCCAAAAGACAAGGATAAATTAAAAAAAAAACCCAAAACAAGCCACCAAACAGAAAACCAAACAAAAAACCCCTAACCAACCCCCAAACCCCACTTATTTTGCATTGAGATTATCTTTGAGTCCTTTTTATTTCCACAGGATTTTTTTTAAATGGTGATTGCAGGGTTGGACTTTTACTCTCCCTTTCCCAGTTCTTTCTTCTCAGCAACATTTCCTACTCAGGAGTAATTTCAACTAAACTCTCATCCCCATCTAAAATCTCCACTCTCTTGAATTTAGAAGCTATACTGCCAATTTCTTGTCTGTGAATGGTGCTGCTACCTGTAAGCAACAGAATTGCTTAGCTGATGGAAGTAATTATCTGAAACAGTCTCAAAGAACTGAAATAATTATAGTAATTACCTGAGTGGCATTATTTAGTTTGCCTGCAAAGTGTGAAGCTCAAACAAATGACGGATCTTATGCAAGTAACATAAGTTTCAGCATGTCTATGTTTTGTTTAAATGAAAAAAATCTAGTAATTTTTAAGTCATGCTCACTTTCCTTTTTATATATAAAATCTGGTGTCCTGGTTCCCTTATTGGCCTATTCTGGAGACTTCAGAGAAGTCCTAAATCCAGCAGAGTAGTCAGAAGTGACTTACTCATCCCTCCACATTAAATCTCACTAATCTTATTTGGGTAAAGGCTGCTATTGCCTCTGGAGCATAGAGTTGAATATATGATCCAAAGAATTTCTTAGCTTTACTATTTAAATGCTGATGTTCAAATTAATATTACAAATACTAATAACTGCATTATTTAGTTGTTCTTATGCTTGTCTAAACCCTTTGAGTATGTTGCCAGCTTCTTGTCCTAAAGAGTGTTCTACAGTCCAGTGAGTTCCACGGTGACTATATGCTGTGTGAAAGGGTCTTTTCTCATACAAGGTTTTACCATTTAACTTCATTTTAAGGGATAGCAAATCCCTGATCCAAATCCTTGGCAATTAGTGTGTATTTGTCATAGCTCAACTCATTTTTCCAAACCCCCTGTCCAAACAAAATACCATAATAATAGTTAATTCATGCTAATTGCTATCTTGATCTTGCATCCCTCTTTCTGCCATGCATAGTTTTAGAAATAGTAGTAATAAAATATTAGCGTATATGGACCTGATTTTTTTTTTTCCCCGTTAACTCCAAGAACAAGAATTACACAAACCTCGCTGGAATCATAAGTACCATAAAACTCGTTCTGGTGAAAATTTGGCTCTTGAAAGTACAGACTACTTTGACTCATAAAATATCTTTATTCTGGGTGTCTCAAATCAATTATTAAACAATTTGCAGTGCCCTGTGAAACAGCTAGTCTATTTTACAGATAAAGAAACTGAATCTCAAATTAATTTTAGATCCAAAGTTTAAAGATCTTTAGATTTTAATCTCCCACACTGCTTTCAGTGCCTTGCTTCTACCCATTTTTTGTGGAACCCACAAACCTGCAGTTAGTCACTTGAGCACCCTATGTACTGCTGAAGGCAAAACACGCATTTTAGAGGGTGAACCACAAAAAGCAACACACAGAGGTGGAAGCACTCTTGCTAGTCAACAAGAAATAACATTAAAAGGGATGTTTTCTAAGCCTCTCTCCTACTATGTATGCCCACATTTAGACTGTCTTCTTTCTCAGACCACTTAACCATGAGCCCTATTCTAGATTAAGATGCTTAAACGATTTTTTTCTCACAATATATATTTCTGTTGTGTGTTACTCACTATTCTATTGAGATGGAACTCAGGAGGATGGGTAAAAATCTTGATTCAGTCTCTGTGCCAATAATTAGTCAGCATAGGGTACTTAAAGAACTTTAGTGGCAAAAAAAGTAAACTGGAAATTGGAACAAAGCTGGTGAGTATGTGGGTACACAGCTCACTGATTTTTCAACAATATCTGGGTGATTGTTTACATCTTTGGGTGATTGAATGTCTTCATTGTCTTGGCTTTCTCACTGACAGGACGTGGGAGCCATAAATGGAAATCCTCGGAAATTACTATGTCCCGTAGCGTCCCTGATATACTTTTTGCTTCCCAGAATGTGTAGGCAGTGTTGATTTCTGAAGATTACGAAGGCAAATGGAACCCATAGGGAGGGAATTATATTAAATAATGTTAAATGAAAGTGAAAGTAGGTTATACTTTACATCAGTGTGTACTATGGATGACAACTGATATTTTAAAATAATTCTGCACTTTAAATCTCAGAGAGGACTTTACATCCATTTGAAACTTTGCTAAAGATGTTGCAGAATACTTGGCAAAGGCAGGCACGGTAGACATCACTGAGGAGTAAACCTGAGGAAAGTCCAGGTTCCCTCAACATCAATTGCTAAATTCCCTTTGGATCCTATCAGGGTTCTACAGAAAACAGAATATTGGTTTCAAGCGGGACAGGTACATTACGGTGCAGTCAGAACAGATCAGATGATAGAAGTTTATAGTGGTGAGGTTGTGCATTATATGAGTATCATTATGACAATTCTAGTGCTTTTATGTTCCCACTACAAAACTGGCAGTGGTAGATTAAAATCTCCCGTGGAGAGCAAAAGTGACAGATCCCTGATGTAATTGAAAAAAAGTCTTCAAATTGTTCTTCAGGAAATTACTGTGTGGAGCTCATATGAATAATTCTGCTGACTGTGATACATCAAAGTTATTTTCCTAATATGTTATTGTTAGTAAAATTTCATGGTCTAAATCTGAGTATTTATAATCCTGGAAGTGGGGGAAAATGTTGATTGGAATAAAGTTTAGAATATATTTTAAGTGAATAAATTGGTCTAATCTAAGAATAAATTGTACTATTGAAACTGGTAAATAGATCCTTTAACTTATGTTCTTCCTTTCCAGGATGTGTTAGATTTTGTTCTCTCTACTGTGACACCAAAAATGCCAATTTTAGAATGTATGTACATCAAACAAGCTATTGACCTCCTACAGGTAAATATGACATTCAGTTTTTCTGTCTCTCGTTCTGCTATTTGAGCTGGGACATTTTCTAGGAGGGCAGTTGTTACATATTGCATCTACTTTGCAGGGTTTATTGTCTGACCGATATGAGAAGCAGCTCAGCGAGGAACATATTGCTCGCTTGTTTGTTTTTGCTGTAATGTGGTCAGCTGGAGCCCTTTTGGAACCAGACGACAGGCTGAAAATGGAGCTGTTCCTACGGAAGCATTCTGCAGTGAAAGAACTTCCAGCTGTGAATGGAGAAGAAACCATGTTTGAATTTGGTATCAATGGCTGTGGCCAGTGGGAGCACTGGTCAAAGAAGGTTTGTATGCTGTGACATGCTTAGTTTTCTTAATGAGTATACAAGAAAGATGTATTTGGTAAAAGAAATTTTATTATTTAAAACCCTACATAATTTGATTAGGAAGATTACCAAATACTACCAAATACTCAAGAGCTTCTTTTTTGAAAGATTTTTTTTCTTTTCTCCATAAATATATTTGGCAGAGAATAGGAACATGCATTTGAGATAGCTCTGGAAGTTAAACAAAAGTGATCTTAGCTTTGTCTACTGTCTATCACTCTTCTGTTTAAGAACTCCCAGCAAGAAAAAGCTTTATTCATGTAACAGAGAATAGTGGAGTGAAAATATCCCGTTGGTCTAACACCCTTTTAGAAAAGCTTGGCAAGGTACTGATTGATTATAAATGGATGCTTGGCTTTCAGGAATAAGTTTTGCTAATGTACATTTTATAAAGTACATTTGGTTTTGTGTTCTGATGCAAAGTGATTGTGTGGGCAGATAGAAAATCTCAGACTTCTTGTGTGTTTTATGCAGGTCCCTGAATATATTTACCCTAAAGATTCAGTACCAGAATATACTTCCATTCTAGTTCCAAACGTAGACAGTGTCCGAACAGACTTTCTGATGCACATTATCATGAAGCAAGGAAAAGCTGTTTTGTTAATTGGGGAACAGGGAACAGCAAAAACTGTTATGATTAAGGTAGGTGGAATGGAAAAACATGTAATATCATTGTATGATAACATTGCAATAATTGGCATTGGCACAAATGTTAGAATCTTAGAATGGTTTGGGTTGGAAGGGACCTTAAATATCATCTAGTTCCAAGCCCCCTGCCATGAGCAGGGACACCTTCCATTAGACCAGGTTGCTCAAAGCCTCATCCAGCCTGGTCTTAAACACTTCCAGGGAGGGGGCATCCACAACTTCCTTGGGCAACCTGTTCCGGTGTCTGACCACCCTCACAGTAAAGAATTTCTTCCTAATATCTAATCTAAACCTACCCTCTTCCAGTTTAGAGCCATTTCCCCTTGTTCTGTCATTAACTGTCCTTGTAAAAAGTCCCTCCCCAGCTTTCTTGTAGGCCCCTTCAGGTACTGGAAGGCTGCTATAAGTTCTCCCTGGAGCCTTCTCTTCTCCAGGCTGAACAGCCCCAACTCTCTCAGCCTGTCCTCTTAGGAGAGGTGCTCCAGCCCTTGGATCATCCTCGTGGCCTCCTCTGGACTTGTTCTAACAGGTCCATGTCTTTCTTGTGCTGAGGGCCCCAGAACTGGATGGAGAACTACAGGTGGGGTGTCACAAGAGCGGAGTAGAGGGGCAGAATCACCTCCCTTGACCTGCTGGACATGCTTCTCTTGATGCAGCCCAGGATACGGTTGGCCTTCTGGGCTGCAAGCGCACATTGCCGGCTCATGTTGAGCTTCTCGTCCACCACCACCCCCAAGTCCT
>NW_010296532.1:0-521 GCF_000700745.2 Antrostomus carolinensis | reverse complement strand
TGCAGATGCATCCCATCGGGTCCCATGGACTTGTGCACCTTCAGGTTCCATAGGTGGTTCTGAACCTGATCTTCCCCTACAGTGGGTGGTTCTTTGTTCTCCCAGAACCTTCCTTTGCTATTTATGACCTCGGCAGTGTGGTATGAGCCCTTGCTGGTGAAAACTGAGGCAAAAAAGTCATTGAGCACCTCAGCCTTCTCAATGTCCTGGGTGACCAGATCTCCCGTTGCCTTCCAGAGAGGGCCCACATTTTCCCTAGTTTTCGTTTTTTCCCCAACATACCTATAGAAGCTTTTTTTGTTGCCCTTGACATCTCTGGCCAGATTTAATTCTGTCAGGGCCTTGGTTTTCCTAACCTGATCCCTGGCCACTCAGGCAGTTTCTCCATATTCCTCCCAGGCTACCCATCCTTCCTTACACCCTCTGTAGGTTTCCTTTTTGAGCTTAAGTTAGTTCAGGAGCTTCTTGTCCATCCATGCAGACCTCCTAGTCTTTTTGCCTGCCTTCCTCTTTGTTGGGAT
>NW_010296531.1:30541-46244 GCF_000700745.2 Antrostomus carolinensis | reverse complement strand
GGAGGACGGGCGCTGGCAGAGCCGGGCTTGCCGGGATGCCACGCTTGCTCGGGCCACCTTGTGCTGCCTCTCGCTGGGGTGTTGTACTTCCGTCCTGGAGCCGGGCCGGGGTCAGACCGCAAGCTTGGCCATGTCCACACACCTACCAGCCTTCCCCGAGTCCATCCTCCTCCTCCTCCTTCCCTGCCTGGGATGGTTTAACTCGGGAAAGGGCAGAAGGGCTCTTCCTTCACAAGTAAGTTTTGACATCCGTGGGATCACACCCCAGTAATCCATCCCTGCGCGGGCTGGTGAAGATGCCACAAATTTGTTAGCGAGTTAAACAGGTTGTTTTCTCCCCTCATCTGGCCACGTAATTATTCCAGCTTCCTTTTCCTTCAATGAGGTTTTGCTGCTCGTGCACAAAGCTCCTGGTGGGGTGGACTGTCAGAGGACTTCAAGCTCTAGGACATGGGGTTGTTGAGCCTGGAGAAAAGGAGGCTGAGGAGAGACCTTCTGGCTCTGCCCAAGTCCCTTGGAGGAGGGTGGAGAGAGGTTGGGGTGGGTCTGTTCAACCAAGGACCAAGGGACAGGACAAGAGGAAATGGGCTCCAGCTGTGGCCAGGGCAGTTGAGATTGGATGTGAGGAAGAATTTCTTAGCTGAAAGGGTTCTGAGGCATTGGAAGGGGTTGGCCAGGGCAGTGGTGGAGTCCCCATCCCTGGAGGGATTGAAGAGTGGTGTAGACATAGTGCTGAGGGACATGGGTTAGTCGGGGACTTGTCAGTGTTGGGTTCATGGTTGGACTCGATGAGCTTAAAGGGCTTTTCTAATCGAGGCAACTCCTGTGATACTTGCGATGCCGGTGGCTGTGGCTTGTCTCTCCCCTCCAACACCCCCTTATTTCAGCTCCCAACATTTTGTGGCAAGAATGAGAGGGGGTTTTTTTAAACAGCGAGAAGATGGCAAAGCAGCCCAAGTTGGTAGCGACTGAGGGTTGTTATTATCCACCAGCATCCATGAAATTAATCCACAGCAGAGAAACTGCTTCCAGCTGGTGTCCATGCTCACCGGGCACTCACCAGCTGAAGGAGCTTTGTGGTGGCCCTGGGGTTTGGGAGCGAGGAGGGCTGGCAGGGCTCCGGCTGCCCCACTGCCTCCCCAGTGCTCCATTGCTCTTCGTTAGCGATAAATTAATCCTCTGGTGATCGCTTTCGGGAGGGAGCGTTGGAGACAGTTTTCCAAGTCTCACCTGGTTCTGAGCAGTTTCTTTCCAGTGAGATGGTTTTGCTCCTGCGGGTCAGGGAGAAGTGGAAGTGCTGACAGCCAGGCTTGGGAGATAACGTGGAAAGGGAGAAAAAGAGTTGAGGTCTGGAGACACGAGTGGTCTCCTGGGTGGTCTCCTCAGAGGTGTTCGTCAGTGCCGTGCTAGAGAGGAGCCTGCAGTAAATAAGCTCCTCACTTTAAATGAACTTACTGTAATGGGTGAGATGTGTCTGTGCACTGTAGGTAACTTGTAAAAGCACCACCGCAATTCGACTGTTGGTTTGTTTTGTGTTTGTTTTTCTTTTTGTTAGAATATGTAGAAACTATGTGGGTTTGGGGGTCCTTAAAATACAGGGGCAGGGGACGGGAGAAATAACTGCCTACTTGCTAAATAAAAAGCCATCCTGTCCCTCCCCTAATTTGGCATCTCTGCTGAGCTGTGAAATGTGAGTGTAGACCCGGCTGGAAAAGTGAAACTTCAGAAATGGCACTGTGATATAAATCGTAAAAATGACTCGTATGGATTCATTTTAAGAGTGATGCCTTTGGCGTGAGCCAGCGACAGGATAACTTGGTTCTTCCCTCATTTACACCAGCTCGCTTGGCTGATGTTAGTGGGTTTCTTCTCATGGATTTACACCAGCGTCAGGAATGGATCCATCCCAAGAACATCCTGGGAAGGCTATCTTGGCATTTCTTGCAGAAGGAATACCCACATCAAGCTGAATTAACAACAGCAGCTCATCTCTTTGTGCCGTACTCTGATTTTAGTGGTGGAATCGCAGGCAGAGAGCGCAGGATGGACACAAGCCCTGGCCAACCTCCCCTCGCCAATTTGTGGCAGGGGTGGTGTGAACTGGCCATGAAAATAATCCACAAAAATGTCAGGTACCATCTCCGAGACTCTTCTTGCTTTCACAGGAAGAAACGGTCCAGTTGCATCATCTGGTTCTTTATACCCTTAACCTGCAGGCGAGGGATTACAGCAACTGCACCCTCGTCTTGTGACATGCTGACCCAGAGCCCGGGCGGCTCAGCAGCCCCTGTCACATCTATCTTGTAGCAGGGACTGGAGGAGGAACAAGGCAGCTCAGGCTCAGGTGACTCCTGCACAGCGGCTGCTGTCATCTGCTGAGACCAGCAACTCTCCATCTCACCTTGCCTTCCCTCTCCTGGGCTGCTCAGCTGAGGCAGGCGGGGACTCAGAGTCATGGATCCTCTCTGCGGATGCTCCTGATGCCGGCACAGTCCTGTCTGGTGTGGAGGGAACCCCATGCATGGCTCCTTCCAGGCAGGTAGCTCCAACCAGGGCTCCTGAGTGGCCTGGGGAGAGCTGCAAGGCCACCCTGCAGTGCCATGGAGGGGACATATCATAAGGGACATACCGGGGAGCGGGCAGCACAGGCTGCCAGACGAGCTCTGGCTTTGCCGCTCTGCCGCACGCAGAAGTGCCGGCGTGAGCCCCAGCTCCAACAAAAACAGTTCCTGGGGCAGGTTGGGTTTTTTTCAGAGGTAGATGTTAAGTGCTGCATCTTCCCAGAGAATACTTTTATATTAAAACCAGAGGAGACAAGGTAGTTGAGCACCAAGTGGGGCCATGGGTTTTTATTTGCCATGTGATTTTAGAGCCAGGTGGGGAAAAAGAGCAGAAAAAATTCATCTGCAAAGCCAAAAAACCTCAAGGATTAAAAACATTTTTGTCAGCTCTTGGTCTGGAGTCAGTGAAATAAACTCTTCATACAGCTACAACCATGCAAAACTGCTACGAGGGAGGTTAAAGCCCGGACCCAATTATCTAAAAATGACATCAAAAGGGTGCTCGATCAGGAAACCAGCAGGTCTATATTTGTGCAGCAATTGATGTTTGCTGAAGTCGCAGATCACACTGAATACAACTTCCTGGCAACCTAAAAAGTCAAGTTTAAAAAAAAAACCCACCAACCAACCCATGCAGTCCTCCTCGTTTCCCGGAAAACTTTTTCATGCTCTCTCATCCTGTATCGTGGCTGTTTGAAACGCGGCTCGGTACGATCGAAATAACTTCTACCAAAGGCACCAAGCTTTCCGCCTGATTTTCTTCTAGGTGATACACGGTTTATTTGAGTTTCTTGGTCCCAGTTTGCACCTGCAAAGCCAAGCTTCTTCCCAACCTCAGCAGGGATCAGAATAAATGTGGGGGCGTGGGGTATTCAATCTGTTTTTCCTCTTTTTATGGGTGCGAGTTCCCTCTTTACAGTAACAGCTCACCCCGAAGGCAGCTGCTGGCCAAGGGCGTGTTCGTTGGGATGCATGAAAACAGATTTATTAGCAAGGCTCTCCTCTGAATTTTTGGAGCTTGTCCGTACACACTCGCTCTGTCCTGGCCACGGGAGTGAGTGTCCAGGTCTGACTCTTTTCCATCCACGTGGGGATTTCCTCATGTTATGAAACATAATGTCTGAGCTCCAACCGCTCAGGTTTGTTGTGTTTGGGTTTGGTTTTTCCTATGTGAGAAGGTTTCACTCAGCAGCTATCGAGAGCCGTGTGGGGATGGTTGGGGCTCTGCCTTTGTCATGCATCCTCTTTTTGTGCAAATGTGATGGGGATGTGGAGGAAAGTGAGTCTGGGGGGACAGTGGGGTTCCTGGCAGGAGGCTGGAGGATTTAGGGTTGGCCTTTCCTTACGAGTCACAAGGTTGGTGAAGTGTTTGTGTAAGGGGATTTGGCTCAGCGAGGGATTCCCCTTGCCTTGCTCTGGGGAAAAGAGGCTTATTGAGGGGTCTGCGGGGTGTTGGGAGCAGCAGGGTGCTCTGAGGGAGAGGAAAACAAAAATCAGGGATCCTGCATTTGCAAAGGCTCTTCCAGCACACTGGAGAGGAGGAAACTTTCACTGAGTCAGCTGATGAAGGCAGTCAGCTAATAAGCCTGACTGTCCCTGCTCCCCATCTTAGGTTTCCCGTCTCCGTTTGATGAGAATATTGATATTGGATATTTCTGATGTTTTTTTTAAAGCAGGGAAGTTATGCATCTCCTGGTTTTTACCAGGCCTGGAAAGTCAGCAACCTCCCAGTGCAGGATGCTGGGGCTGCTGGTGCTGCTGCAGGCAGGTGAGAGCAGGCTGTGGCAAACAGCAAGGAGCTAAGGGCAGGACAAAATACCCACATTCTTGGTGCTTCCTTCTCCACCAGTCCTTCCCTCTGCCCACAAACCACGCAGGAGCCTGCTGGGAACATTTTAATGTGGATGTGATGAAGTCCTGGACCTTGTGCCATGGATTTGCCCATTGGGGGAGATGACCAAACGTAGAGACCTAGAGGAGAAGCTTGCAGAAGTGGCCAAAATATGAGCATTGCTGCTGATGCCAGCAGGATCCACTGCGCTGGGGTTTATCAGAGAGCTGGGGCAGCAAAGCAGAGAGGAGGGTGTTCATTTTCAAGGAGCACTTGGTGCACAGCAAGCAGGGTGTACCTCCACAGAGGAGAGAGCAGAGGAGCAAGGTGGACTTGCTGCCATCCCAACAGTGTCACCAGGGGTGGTCAGTGTCCATGCTCACTCCCTAGTCCTGTAGCAGCTCTGGGGTGGGAGCTGGTTGAGTTTTCCTTTGGAAGATGCCGGTCTTTTCCCTTGTGACATGATGGGGAGGGACCACATGGGGTTGGTGCTGAGGTCTTCTCTGATCTTCATTAAATGGATAGAAAGAGCTTTTGATGTAATTCATTCTCTCTTCTGTCCTTGCAGGATACAAAGGAGGAGGTCTCAGAGAAGCCAAAGTCCGCTCCGACGGCAGAGAAATACGGCTGGATTAAGAAAAGCAGCGGGGGGCTCCTGGGATTGTGGAAGGACCGTTACATCCAGCTACGGAAAACACAGCTCGTGGTCTATGAGGATGAGGTATGGTCACAGTGAACAGCCTTGAGTGAGGGGCAGGATCAGGCCCTTGGTGACATACGTGTTTTAAATTCTTCCCTCCAGCCCATTCCTTTCAAAAGAGCTATTCCAGTTATCTCCAGGAAGGGTAAATGCTATAAAAAAAAAAGAAGACAGCAGCTGCATTTTTAGACTATATTATATATGATAAATATTTTATCCAGTAAATATTTTGACAGTACTATTGCCAAAAAAAAGTAAATATGGGGGCAGGACATCCTGTGAGAAGGAGAACAGAGCAAAGCTTTGGGCGGAAGCAGGATATGGGCTACGCTTTTTTGGCGTTTAAAGGATAAAACTGGATTGTAGCAGCCTGACTTCCCACCTGCCGCTTGAGGGGACAGCAGGCAACTTTGCAGCTGTTTGGCACCCCTCAAGCAGCTCAAATTGTTGCTAGCCAGGCTCTTCAGGGCTTTGTTTAGCCAACGATGGACACAGGGTGAGGTTGTGAGTGCTTGCTGTCCTCCTTAAGCAGGGACAGAGTCTGGATTTGGCTCATCTTTTCCCTTTACTTGAGCCAGTACTGAGCGAAGGACCCCAGGGAGCCTAGTCCTGGACTTCCCCAGATAAATCGCATGCTTTAAGTTCATGGCCTCATTTAGAGCTGTTTCCAATCAAATGAGAAATAAGAGCCAAGCCAAATCTGTCCTGCATCTTCATGCAAGAAGAATGGGGAGTGCAGGGCTGGTCCTGCTGGGCCGCAGAGGTGGCTCTTTCCTGAGTCAAACCCTTGGTTCCTGGGCTGGAAGGGAGCAGAGCTGCAGAAGGGAGCAGCTCTGCAAGAGCAGAGTTTGCCCCAAAAGGAAGAAATAACAGTGCAGAGCACAAAAGCTACAACCAAGAGAGGTTTGAGGTTAGGGGTGGGTAAATCTAAGCCCTGCTGGTTTATGGTGGCCAGAAGTTTGTGCATGCATTGGGATGAAGGAAGTTTTCTCACTGCATGGTCTGCACAAGGAGCTGTGCGGTGTCTGACACAAGGGGATCTGGGTCATCCGTGGGCATCAGGATGATATAAACCCAAAAATCATGTAAAGCTTCTGTGCAGTGTGTCAAGGGAAGAAGAATGGGGAAATGTTTCAGCAGCTGCATTGCTGCGATGGTTTCAGGAACAACAGGACTGACAAATGAGTTTGGTTCTCTTTTTTTTTTTAAAAAAACCCCATATTATTGCCTAATAAAGAAGATTTGTTATAAACAATTGAGGTTAAAGGGTATTACCTCCTCCCATACTCTGAACCTTCTTGCTCTTCCCAAATCCCAAAGCTTTCCAGAGGCGTTTGTTCTGAGTGTTGAAATGTCATAAAAAGTGCAAGAATAATGAAATGAGAAGTTGATGTCAGGTGATGAGCAGCTTGGAAGGCAGGCAAAGCAGTGGGGTCTTCTCTTACAGAGGGATGTGCAGCCTGGTCCTGCAAACCGTGGGCTCTCTGCAGATTACTTCCCAGTGCCCCAGACACCTGTTGACTCCAACTGAAGGTCCAGGAACTCACAAATTCAAAATCTATAAACATGACGTAGTGTTTTTTTAAAGGGCATGCCTTTAAAAACAAGATATATGGAGGCTTTCATTACCACAAGGGAAAAGGAGGCTTTTAAAGTAAGATTAATTTTCACAGACGTTCAGAAGAAGGAAAAATCCCAATCATTTAAAGGGTTATTTTATTATCTCAACAAGGAAAATGGCATTTGTAACAACCAGGCATAATGTTTTCTGGTAGCCTGCGGATTGTGGTAACATCCTGTAATAAATTGCATCTGTAAGCTACAGTAGCTACAAGGTCCCATTATTGTAAATAAGGGATCATGTTAATATCTATAGGCTATTAAACTGGCTTACAGTGAAGTCAAATGTCTTAGGAGAGGAAATTGCTACAAAATTATCTGGTAGCACAATAGGATAGCAGGCGATTGTGCAGACTTACTACAGAGGAACTAAAGGAAATGGCAATTTTCTGCACTCAGGAGGGGTCCCGTTGCCACAGAATTGAGGCAGTTCATGTTTATTGCTGTATTTATCTTCCTTTAACGTGAGTTAGGGCAGTGTGGCTGGCTCTATCTTACAATCAAGGAACTGGGTTTTTGAGATGAGAAAGGCCTTGCCCAATGTCAAAGGAGAGTTTGTGGTGCAGGGTGCTCTGGTGGCTTTTCTTTCTGGAGCTCCATCTGCCATTTTGACAAGCTGGAGAAGTGGGCCCATGTGAACCTTACGAGGTTCAACAAGGCCAAGTGCAAGGTCCTGCACCTGGGTCAGGGCAAACCCCGGTATCCATACAGGCTGGGGGATGAAGGGATGGAGAGCAGCACTGCAGAGAAGGACTTGGGGTGCTGGGGGATGAAAAGCTGGACATGAGCCAGCGATGTGGGCTCGCAGCCCCAAAGGTCAACCCTATTCTGGGCTGCATCCCCAGCAGTGTGGCAGCAGGTCGAGGGAGGGGTCTCTATTCTGCTCTGGTGAGACCCCACCTGCAGTGCTGTGTCCATCTCTGGAGTCCTCAGCACAGGAAAGACATGAACCTGCTGGTCCAGAGAAAGTCACAAAAATGATCAGAGGGCTGGAACAGCTCTGCTGTGGAGAAAGGCTGAGAGAGTTGGGGCTGTTCAGCCTGGAGAAGAGAAGGCTCCAGGGAGACCTTATTGCACCTTTCAGTACTTGAAGGGGGCCTATAAGAGAGATGGGGACAGACTTTTTATCAGGGCCTGTAGTGATAGGACAGGGGAAATGGTTTTAAACTAAAAGAGGGGAGATTCAGACTAGATAGAAAGAAGAAATTTTTTTACACTGAGGTGGTAAAACCCTGGCCCAGGTTGCCTAGAGAGAAGGTAGAAGCCCCATCTCTGGAAACATTCAAGGTCAGGTTGGACGGGGTTCTGAGCAACCTGATCTGGTTGAAGATGTCCCTGCTCACTGCAGGGGGTTGGACTAGATGGCCTTTAAAGTTCCCTTCCAACCCAAACCCTTCTATGATTTTCCCCACTAGACCTTCTCCACATACCTGTCCTGCTTTGTGTGACCCTAGAGCCAGACACAGCATCCCAGACTATCCTCAGGCTGAAACATTTTTAAACAGGATTGTTTAGTTCTTGCTGAATTGGGGCCCTAGAAAAAGAAAAGAGATAAAGTCTCAGGCAAGAGAAATCCAAACTTCTTTCTGTATATATCCTAAGTTAGACCTAAATGGGTTAAATGGGAGGGCGATCAGCTTCCATGTGGGAGGGGAGGTTTCGAGGCTGAGTATTCCAACTGGTCTGAGCCCATCAGATTTCCAAGAACTGAGCTTGTGACTTGTACACATGGTGTTTTTCAGTCCCCATGTGTTGGAGCCCTTCATGAGGGTGCTAATGTTGCCTTTAGCAGTTGTTCCATATGCAGGCACGCTCGTTTATGCAATTGCACGAGGCTGGCTGCACTCATAGCTGAGGTTTGTACGTGCAAAAACAAGAGCAGAGGGAATGGCCATCACAAGATGCAGGCAATAACGTTGTACCGTGTCACCAGCAAGTACAGCCTGAGCAGAACACAAATACTATATTTATCATCATCAACAGCAATCTCCTGGAATGTTCTCCTGAGCTGCCCTGGGAGTGTGTTTCCCATATTGCAGCTGTTAGTCAGGCTTTTGGTTTGGTTTAAAGTGGAGCTACCTCCAAAAAGCAAATTGCAAGTGGCTATTGTATTATTTTAGAGGTGTGTGTGGGGGGTGAAAGTCATCCCACCAGGCTTCAGGTTTCTTTTCAGCGGATGTGAAATGAAGGGAGATGGATTTCTTGTTATCTGCTGGGCTTCCATCTACAACAGCCCACATCTGGACCCTCATGTAAATGAAGACTCAGTGAAGCAAGATGTTTGTATGATATTACGTACTCAAATGTCAGGAAAAGAGGCACCGATGCAAATACATACAGCTCAGATCCTGAGGAACTGCTCCAAAAATCTCTGGGAAAGCAGGTTGTGTGCCAGGCCCACGCAGAACCGAGCAGGTTATTTTCTAATGGGGTTTCTTGTCTTCTTGTCTCAGCATATTTTTGCCAGAATAAAAATTAAGCCTTGCAAAACTCCAGGCAGCATCTGAAGAACAGACAATGCTATGCAGAGAGACTACACAGATCAATAGCATCACTCCATGTATTAAACAGCATCAGTCTTGGGTTTGTTTTTTTTTCCTTAAACACAGCAGTTACTGGTTAGACATATTTTTTGTTTTGTTGGTTTTTAAAGGTATTATTTTTTTAAAAAAACCCTACTAGACCAAGAGTCTTCTAGAGATGAGAGGATCCACTCAGCATTTAAGAGTCATGCATCTAACATCTGTGCTTTGCCCCTGGTAAAGTGATAGCAATGTATAGCCAAAAGTGATTTATTAAAACACTTTTGAGATCCTCAGATGGAGAAGTAAATTATCATTTCAGGCACTCTAGACGTTGTACACGGAAGGTCAAGGCCCATGAACGTGTGTCAGGCAAAAAGGATTTGCTGGAAATTTTACCTTCGTATAAATAAAAATTTCAGTGGGTCTTTTTTCCTCCTTTTTATCAACTTTTCTTTGAGGAAATTGTTTGCCAGTGTGATTCTCTGGTTAAGCACATGCATTAATACCTTCAGGTGTTTAGTAATTTTCTTCTTAAGGGCTAAGCTTACAGACACATAGAGGTTTAAATCGCAGCATCTGCTCCACGTATAGCTAATGGAATTGGTTGTCTGCATTAAATCATGAATGTAGGAGCTTCTGTACCAGGATTTAAAGCATCTTATTGATTGTCCCTCACAGCAAACACAAAAGCAATTTAAAAAACAAGTCCTAGAGGAAAAGAGAAAGGTGGCTTGAAGGGAATTCCCTGCTTTGATTGGCAGCAAATGCAGTGTTGTGGGACAACCCTGTGACCTGTGTGCTGCAGGGAGGTGCCACCACCCAGTGAGGACTCAACCTTTGTGTCTCAGGATGATGCAAAAGGATTGCTTTAACTTTTTTTGGGACACTAGAGACCAAAACGAGTGTCCACAACACATCTGAGACCAAGGGGGCAGGAGTCTGGAAGTGACCTTGTCTCTGTGTGATTCCCAGGAGGCTGAAGGAATCTGGAGACCTGTGGCAGGGTCGAGCACTTTGGTCTTTGTCTTAGTGGTGTAGGAGAAACATAAAGGATCTCTTTGTGACCCAGGTAGGCTCACAGAGAGGGGATGGCCACTTGCCAAAGGTAAAACAGAAACAAAAGCCCCATTCTGGTGCTCCCTGAACTCAGATGCTTTTCCTTTGCCTTCAGACATGGAGTTTTCTTATTTTTCTGGCTGCTTTTTTCCCCACCCTCCATGAAGAGGATAACTTACTTGAGAAGTTCAGGTCTCTGAGATTAAGGAGCTGTAACTTGTACAGTCAAACCAGTGCCCCTGGGAAGCAAGGTTCTGCGTGTCCCCATCCTCGCTGCCCTTGTTCCCTGGTCAGATCACAGTCCCCAAAGCCTCCCCAGTGAGAAAGAAGAAGGGCAGCTGGAAGGCAAGAGGTGATGTCACAGCAAAACTACAGCTCTCCACCATGCCAAGTCCTTCTTGTCCCCCAGCTCAGTGCTCCAGTGTTGTTAGGAAGTGGAGGATGGCTTGTGATCTGATATGGGATCAGGGGGAAGGTTCCCATCCAAGAGGTAGGAAGGGTGGACAAGGAGGGTGACGTGGAGCTGCTGGGCTCTGCTGGGGACAGAGCTGCTTTCGAGAGCAGGGAGGGTGGGCTGGAGTCTTTGTGCTGGTCTCTGGTCAGAGTTCTGCCAGGCCACCTACATCCTGAGCCCAGCAAACTTTCACATCGGAGCTGGTAACCACACGGGCCGTGTGGCAGCACTGTGATGTGGGCGGTTGTCCACCGAAGGCCAGGATGAGATCACCCATCCCTGAGGCGTGTATTCCTGACCTCACCCTCCTCTGTCATTCGCTGCCCGCTGAGGGGTTATTATTTCCATCCCTGTCCTTTTGCAGTGACATTGTGATAGCAGGATTGCAGCATGAGCCTTGTGCCTTCAAAGGGCTGGGGAACGTCAGCAGGATTTTTATCTGCTGGGTTTTAGGTTTGGACAGACAGGATGAATCTCCTCCTCCTCCTCCTCGTATACATTTTCCCAGTTCTCTGGTCACATTCACCTCCTCAGCGTTAAATGAAATAAACGGTAATGTCATTAAAATAATAAACCTAAATTAGATCCAGACATCCCTTGGTAGCTCAGAACTTGCTCTGTGTACTGGCATCAGCTCTGCTGGGCCCCCATCCCCAGATAGGAGAGTTAAAAAAATTTAAACACACAGTCTGAGCTCTGCACAGAGACTTAAATGTCAAGTGGTAAAGGGAGGAAATTCCCTGCAGCCCACTTCCCTCTGAACTCTCCATTCCCTGCCTCCAGCCACGGCAGCAGCTTCCTGGCTACGACATGTTTCCTCATCCCACACCCCCCTCTCCGCTACAGGAATTGCTAAATACAAACTCAAGACGGGTATAAGGAGCTGCCTTGGGAGTGGAGCCTGAGCTGGGGACGGTCACAGCCAGTGGTTTTAATTTAGGATGGTAATAGAGAGGTTCATGAGGTGTGCTGACTGTAGCACTTTACCGGCATGAACTGCTCTGCGATTCTCATTGCTTATTTGTGTACTTAGCCAAAGGGAGTTTTGGTTTCTTCTGGACTACTGAGACATGAAGAATATTATCTGCCCAGCATTACACTGTGATTCCTATTAGGGATGGTGCTCTGCAGCTGAACTGAGCCACGCACCACGTGTGGAATTTTAGTTATGTTACTGGGAGAAATGAGCCAAGATCGCGGCCGGCAGTCATCACTGGAGATACACCAGAGAGAAATATTCCCCGCTGAGACGCTGGCCCTGGCAGTTTTGCTGGCTGTATGGGACCAGAGTTCCAATCCTAAGCATTCTGACAGCTCAGAGCGTGGCTGCAAGAGAGTGTCCCAGTCACATGTGGCTCCCACTGACCTTGCTGAGGCTCAGCGCAGCGACAGAGCTCACCCCTTATCTCCACTCTGCCTTGGGCTTCCTGGGAGGGCGCAATGGACCATCGTGATATGTGATCTCATTTAGGTTCCTGCTCCAGCAGGGGGATTGGACTGGATGATCTTTCGAGGTCCCTTCCAATCCCTGACATTCTGTGATTCTGTGATTCTGTGCTGTCTTCCCTGTGAAAAAGCAGAATAGCCTCTCCTGCATTCGTTGTGGTGTCACCAAGCTAAAGAGAAGCTTGGGGAGTGCTCTGAGATGATGCCAGGAAATGTCTTAAAAGTGCATCATGTTATTCCTCCTTCCTATGATGGGACTGACGCACCTTCCCAGCCTGTGACTGGGGCAGGATGATGGGCAAAGAGTTTCCCGCCTTCCTTCTGGCTGCGGATCCCTGGATGAGGCCAACAGAGATGGCAGCAGCTGGTGTTTCTGTCCACAACGTGTTATTTGCTCAGCCACTATGGCCCACTAGCCACAAATCAGCCTGTAGCTTAAAAGACTATAGGGTGTTTTCTTTGTGAGATGCCAGCTTGATTTATGGGGGCTTGCTGTCTGCATGCAGGTTATTTTTAAGGCAGAAGAGCTTTTAGACAGATGCCAACGAGAAGACATGCAGAGTTTGATGGTATATGATTGATTTCAATGCCTCCTGTTCATCATAATGTTTCATTCCCTCTCTGCAGGATGAACAGAAGTGCATAGAAACAGTGGAACTGGAGAGTTACGACAAGTGCCAGGAACTGCGTGCGCTACTCAAAAGGAAAAACCGTTTCATTTTAATCCGCTCCCCGGGTAAGAAGGTAGGATTGCCTTTCTCATCACCCTCAAGTCTGCAGGCTCCAGAATGAGTTCCCAGGCAGCTGCTCCCAGAGCAGATGAAAAGCTCTTTGGCAGCTGGGAGAAATGACCTGTAGCTGTGAATGGTCTGAAGTACGTAAGGAGGAATGCCACTGTCTTGTAGACTTTCTTCTTGCAGTGGCAAAAGGGTCTTCCTTGTCACTCAACTTTTCTCTCTTGATATTTTTCCAGCCTTATCATTTTCTTTCTTCCAGTACTCCCTGAGCAGGGGAGAATAACCATTCCCTGTGGTTCCCCCATGTGCTCTGGGTGAGGAAGTGTCCCTGTCCCACCTGCACATGCTGTAGCTCTGCTCAAGTTCCAGTGAAATCAGTGATCCCCATCCACATCCTGAGACATTCCTGGAGCTGGGACCGTTGATCTGAGAAATTCCAGTGCAAAGTTACTTGCAGCCAAACAATTCCTAGGAGAAAAGATTTATTCTGCAGAATTAATGAAACTCTACATCTTTAGCATCCTGCACAGCATCTGGTTAGATCCAGAACATACCAACCAGGCGAGTGTTGCAAAGTTATACATCCATCTGAGCACTGACTGTATTAGGGATTGGAAGGGACCTCAAAAGATCATCTAGTCCAAGTATGCAAGGACGTTTGCCTTACTTTCTATGTAGTTCCATAATCACTACACATCTTTGGAAGTTCTCCTTAGTTCCTACTTATATACTATCCACTTCAGCATCTTTATGGGCTAGGATGCTTCTGTTGTTGCTCTGAGGCATTTCACTTTGACTTACATACTAATTTCAATGTAATTTTATTGGCTTAAGAGATCTTATTAAATCTCCCCATGCAAATCTGAGAGGTTATGAGGGACAAAACACATTAATTTCCATAAGATTGTGAACAGGCAAAAATACCAACTTGCCTGCATTCCCTCATCTCCATTTTGTTTAAATAAATGGAGATTGTTTAGTCCTTGTTGTCACTGTTG
The DNA here is from genome assembly GCF_000700745.2 of Antrostomus carolinensis. Lineage (NCBI taxonomy): Eukaryota > Metazoa > Chordata > Aves > Caprimulgiformes > Caprimulgidae > Antrostomus > Antrostomus carolinensis. Next base: position 32,316 of record NW_010296531.1, on the reverse strand, counting down.
CTTATTCTTTCACTCCACTTAGTGTTTATTCATATAATAAGACCCCAGCTGAATTCAGAACATCATTGTGCCAAACTTCATTCAAAACAACAAAACAAGGACTGTCCTGCCCCAAAACACTGACATCGACCAGTGTGGGGGTGGAGAGAGAAGGTGAATGATATTTGTTTTGCAAGTGGGTGCAGTCTGTATCGGGGAGAAAAGTGAGATGATGCACCACGCACCAAAGTGATGGTAGCTTGGAAATTTGCACCCTGGATCCCAAGAGCAGTGAGGTTCTCCAGCCTGAGTGGAGCTTTAGAATTTGTTTTGTAATTTGATTAATCAGAAATCATGTCAATTTTAGATTGAAAGTAAGCCTGGCAGGCTTGGCGTGTTTTCTAGAGGGTAGCTCAATAACTACAAGTGCACACTGACCCTCAGGGAGGGCGAATAAAAGCCTGTGTGCTCAGAGATGGGCAGCATTGGAGGGATTATTACTATCTGCAAGTATGTTAGTTGGAGAGATGAAGTGTCTAATAGCTGCATGTGTCTCTGCACTGCTGCATGAAGCAACACAAGGTATGAGACCTGTTCCTAAACCTTTCCTTTCTTGCTAGGAGAAAAATATGCCCAAACTCTGCCCCAAAAGGGTAACTTCATCCTTTTGGCATGTTGGCAAGTTTACAGCTCCCCTGTTTTTCATGCCACTGATTAAACGGAGACCTAGATAGAGGCTACTTCTTATAAGGCTCTTTTGGTGAAAGGAAGGGCTTTTATAAATGAAAAGTTCCCTGTTTGTAGCTCCCCTCCCACCCTCCTTTTGGCTGGGAATCCGGTGAGGGTGTTGACACACAACATACTTTGGCAGATGTTAGAACAGGCTTCAATTAGGAGGCCAATGTACACAACTGTCCTTCTTCTGTTTTGAAATTGCAGCTGTGGCGATATATATCAGCTAAACATTTTCCATTCGGGAGGCTTGCTGCCATCCCCAGTTTAAAATCACCCTGTGAGCTGTCTTGCCAAGCCCTGACAGATCTTGCTAAGGCTTTTTTTTTTGTCCCCCCTCTCCTGAGCACAACACTGAGGAATGCATAAAGCCAGTGAGTTTGTGGGACTTCCAAGCTAGGAAAGGCCATTTTTGTTTCAGTGCACAAATAAAGAGTTTCCCTGTTGAATACAGGGAGCCCAGTTTAGCTGTAGGGGAATCCCAGTTTAAATCTCAAATGGGATATTTGTGTAGAGCAGTGGATATGAATCAGTCAGTTAAAACCACTCTGCAGCTAGAGTTGCACCTCAGTAAATAAGTTGCCTTGCTAAACACTGGGCTTTGATGGATGTACCCCAGATTCTGCTTGCCCTGTTCACAAGGGTGACATTTTTGTTAAACTGTGACAATATGAGCATGTCACACGCCTGCACTGCTATGGAACAGAAAGAAAGCACTGCCCTCTGAGCTTCCATTCTTCAGCACTGCCCACTGAGCTTTGATTCTTCAGCAAAGGAAGCTGGAAGTGTGCAAAAGACTTATTCTGCTTAGAAATCTCAAATGCTGCGTTCCATCCACAGCAATTAAATTAAGTCTGATGGATGCAGAGAGCTGAGCTTGTAAGAAAGGGCAGCAGCCTTGGCTTGGAGACTTCAAAAAGTATTAATGATGCAAAAACCCAGTGTAAATGATGCTTGGTATAAACTGCCTAGAGTCTACAGAGATTGGCACAAGTCTGGTATTCAGCGGGTCTGAAAGCCTTCAGCTGCAGGGAAGTCTTAAGAATGGGAAGAAAGAGGGTGGT